>NW_010544281.1:0-13327 GCF_000687285.1 Phaethon lepturus | reverse complement strand
CATTCCTGCATTAGCAAGGAAAATCAGCTCTTGAATCCTGAAAGAAAGTACATATCCTGGAAGTGCTCTCCACTGCTTGATTTGTACTGCCTGTTGATGTGATTTTAGTGAGGCAAGAGTGACATCCAAAATTAAGAGAGATGATTTGGCACCATTTTCCGACTGTATTATTAGTGCATTTTACTTTTTCTCTTGCAATCTGTATTTCATTTGTAGAATACATTATCTAGCTTTAAATAATTTCTCTTTGGTTAAAACGTGACGTAATTCATGCCACTACAGGAGCATTTGCGTGATATTTTAAGTTAAACCAAACGATTACTATAGAGCTATTTGTAAATTATAGTATAGTGGCAGAAAATCAATTAGATACTTGTTGTGAAGATCATTGCATCAATTGCTTTTCATTTTTTCTTTCGTTTGCTTACTACAAAGTGGGGATGACAAGAAAATCAAGTTACCGCTCCAATAGTTTTCTCTAGGACTACCAATTATATTATTTTGGAAATTAATGATAACATTCACAATTTCATTATTTTACATTGCAGTACACACAGCCAAACGTAACAGCTATGAGGATTGTGAATTTAGGGTCATGGCTTCCTACTATCTTGCTGTATTTTAATTATTTTATTCATTCTAAAATGGTGAGCGTTTCCAGGTTTTGGTAGCTACTACTGGAAAAAAGTTGCTTCATAATTCTTTTGAGAATCAGACGTTTTAGCGTCTCAAGAGAGTTTGAAAAGAAACTGGAATGCTGCTTAATAATATTTGTTATAGACAAAAATGTATTCAATATATATAAAACAAGTTTATAAAAATATGTCTTATTTTATGGCAATAACCGCCTGCTCCTGAATTTCCTTCCCCTTCCTTCTCCATAGTGCTAGTGCAGAATTGTGTTTCTGTCTGAATGACTGAAAAGGATACGACATTCATCGGGGAACTCTGCTATTCCTAGTGGCATTGAAATCTCTCGGGTATGTGGTGGGTATTTCGTGTTCACATGCTTAGGGATGGACAGGTGTAACAGGTCGGGGGTTTGTACCCTCCATTAAGCCGTGTGAAGAGGTCAAGTAGATCCAAATTAGTGCTAATTCAACTCTTATTACTACACCAGCTGTTCTCAATCTCAAATTGCTTCCACTCCGATCTGGCACCCAGAGGCTCACGTGAGCAACGTTTCTTCCTTATCTACAGAAGACAGATAGCGATAACTTTCTGTAAGCAGCCTAGCATAGATACTAATAGATGTTAAGTGAAGTCTTGACTTTAAAATGAACTCCTGAATTTCGCTACAAAAAGACTCATCTTCAGGATACTTTGCTGCTCTGTCTGTTACACGCTGTATTTTGATACCTGGATAGGAGGAGGAAGTTGTTTTCCATGAAGATAGTTGAGCAGCAGACCCCAGGCTGCCCATATAGATTGTGCAGCCTCCGTCCTCGGAGGTTTTGAAGACCAGACTGCATAAAGCCCATGAGCAACCAGGTCTGGCCTGAGAGCTGACCCTGTTTTTGACTAGGGCCAATGCAGACTTCCCTTCCAACCTGAGTTGCCCTGTGACTCTAGGGTCTTGGGTGAAGAGCGGGACGAGACATAGATCCTACTTCTACTGCTGTTAGCTGCAGTATGCACGAGAAGATACTGCTCTGAAGACCCAGACAATTTGTTCTGGCATAACCTTTTTTGCTGGTCCAAAATAATTTTCCCATATATTCCTTGTGATTTAGTGTTATTTCTGTCCCTGTGAATATGCTTAGTAGAAAGTCATGCAATTAACTGAGTCATCCACATTAGTCAGTCCATTTTTATTGTATGAAGAGATTTCCTTACACTTTCCTTTGCTTATTTCGTTGTGCCCCTTCGGAAATGACACGTTCTCATTTTGAGAGAAACAGAAATGGCCAGTGAATCTGGGTCGGCAATGTGCTGGGTTTTAAATAAGTTTCTGAACGAATTGGTTTCTGAACTCAGAAATTGCTTTCTAAAGAAAACCTTCCCAGTAAGGATTTCTGTCTTGCCTTCTCAGTGTGTTTGGCTTTCATTATGGAACTAGAACTCTAATTTTTTAATCCAAACCTAGTAGGACGATAACTTCTTTTTTTGGAGTGTACTTCCAAAATAAATTTCACTTTTTCCATAAGTTGTCTACATCTGTTTTGTGAAATTGTGTTTAAAGAATTGCTCAAATGCACGATGATTATCTGTTCTGACTGAGTCAGTGTATCAAATGCACTGGCACACAATTAGAAGGAACGCTCGCGCTGGAGATTACGACGTCAGAATGGCATGTTTGAACACTCACACGTAGCGTGCAAACTTTGTACTTTATACCGTGAGCATTTTTTCGGGGCAGCGTGGTATGTATCGTTTAAAACGTATCAGTCATTTGGAATTCAAATAAGTATCTAATTCAGTGATTGATTGTGCTTAAGAGTAGGGAAACAATAAATAACTCCAGACATTACAATTCTGATGAATTCCTTTACTTGTTTGTATGCTTATCATTTCCAGTGGGATTAAATGGAGAGAGACGTGTGAATTTGTCATATTCAGGCCACATTCGTGTGTGTTAATGAGTCAGCTTCAATACGTCTGCTGTAATTGCACTCACTTTTAAAATATTGTTGTTATTCAGTGGGTTGCAGTCTGGTACAACAGGTGAAGATCAAGAGGAGACAGTAAAATCAAGTTTTGCCCAATGAAAAGGGTAGAATGAGTGACTTAAAAATGAGCTTTTGTTGGACTGGCAATCTGGTTTTGTTGGTGGAGGGTTGTTTTGTTTGTTCGTTTTGTTTGTTTTCGCTCAGGGTGATGATGAGGGCAGTTGCACGGAAGATCCCATTTGAGGTTTGGTAATGTTCACATGGCATCAAGACCTTGGCTTTATTTCAAGCAGCTGGGATGAATGGTAGCGTAATACTACTGATATCAATATGCCTTTGAAAGCAGCCAGGCCCATGAACGAGACCTTTCAACCTGCTCAGACTAAAGCTTTCCATAGTTTAGATGTAGTTAGTATCTCTGGCCGCCTCTGAACAGTGGCGCGATGCGCATTTGAGGGTACAGTTCAATACGACATAAAAGTACCAGTGATCGTCCACTGTTTATCCCGTGCCTGTGAATGACCATTTAGTGTTTAATAGAGAACGTATATCCTTTTTAAAGGCTCACAATAGACACGTTGTAGTATTAATAGTTGATAGAAATTAGTAGTAGATAAGCCTAGTCTGGGTTATACAAGAGATCAGACTTGATGAACTCAATAGTCCATTCTGGTCTAAAGTCTATGAGTAGGCACTCATTCGGCGTCTGGGGTTTTGGTTTGTGTCATGCACCTGAATTTTGACTTAAGCAGCGTTAGCATTTGTTCTTCTTTCTCCTGCCCTTCTAATCGGACAATTTTTGCATTAAATGTTCCGTTTAGCCAACTAATTATAATAGAAGGAAAAATTAGTTTCGTTTGCTTGTGTTTAATAGAAATGATGATTCCTTTCACATATCCGGCCATGAAATAGGACTGGGGGACTTGATTCTGGGAGGTGCAGGGGGAGTCAGGCAGGCACTAGGACTGCTGGCTTGTTTTGTCTTTTCCTTTTATATACTTGTGTAGATGATTTTTAATATCCCTCTTTTAATTGACAAAAAGAAATATTTTGGCCTTTTTCCGGTTTGCGCCGAACTGCGTGGTGCTGGTGGATATGTCTGGATAGGGATAGACAGTGTCCTTAGTATGCTTCCCCCAAAAGTCCTATTTGGGCACCTTGCTTTACATCTGTTTTAATGTCCTCTTATTTACATTAACAGTAGATGTGTTTAATTCTTCCAATGCTCTGAATACCTGCAAATTTCTTTGGATAGAGCCTGTGTGCTTGTTCCACTGAGCATAAGGTTTATTGGAGGAAATCAGACATGCGCGGAGAGACTCGTGACCAAGTTGCTCAGCGGATCGCCCCAGCAGCGCCGGAGCTTGCTCGGTGGGCGCGCGCCTCTTTCAACGTCCCCATAAATATTTCTATGCAGATGTAGGCATCTCCTGTATCTTGCACTGGGAGTAATTTATAGATGTCTGGTAGATCAGTTTACTTTGTAGTCCCGTATACTCTTTCACCAGGTGATGTAAAGCCTGTTTTCAAAGTGATGCTTGAGTACACGAAACGGAGGGAAGCCGCTTGCTGCGTGGCTTATAGCAATAGAAAGAAACAAATGTATTCCTGGATGCAATATGCATTACAAATGCATAACTATTTGAAGAATGAATTTCCAAGGAAAGGGGAGTTGAATATATGTGTAACAGGTTATGCAGGCTTCTGGCTGGCGACCTGTAGGCTTTGCTATACGTGTATCTTCTTATTTTCATTCAGCTGCAATGAGAAGGATACAGAGCTTTCTTTTTCATTCATTACATTACATTCATTTTCAGTGAACTCGTACGAGTAACACCTTGTGTGTCTGTCATGGCGATAACAGTAAATCTATTAAACATCAGTGCAAACATGACAAAGAAGTAATAGGTTAAAACAAAACCAAAGCTGTACAGCAAACAGAGCAGAATTCCTTCCTTGAATGATCTTTTTTTAACCTGAACTTGATCCACAGTGATTTTTTTTAGAAAGAAATTTCAGTAATAAAATTACTATATCGCACATTGTGAACATATAGTGAACTGAAATGGTAGGTAAGTCGAGGGAGTAACAATCTTAGAATTACTCCATTTGAGGAGAAAATAGTCTAAGCAAGGGTACTTTTACGGCTAAGAATGGTTTATCTTAACCACTGGTACTGTGCAGGGTCGCCAGATGCGGTGTTTGCGATTCCCATGCCTCCTCCACCCGAAGTCTAAAGAGAAACAGAAAAACCCCAAAGTAAATAAGAGGAGAGTTTGCAAAGAAGGAGTTGTGTGGCTCGGGACTGTACATCGTCAGCAATGCACGACGTAGCCAGGGATGGGATTCTGTAGCCGATCTTGTGCAACTCCACTGTTTTTAGTGGAGATAGCTCTTGAAACATCTTACTATAGAGCTGAGCATTTGCAACAGATCTCCAGATACAACAATCGTAGAAGTCTCTCTCACTGCTGTTGCCGTCGGTTCAGTAACAAACTGACCGCACGCCCTGTTGGTGAAGCCAAGCTCTTGGCAATTTTCAGATGCGCAAAGACGGTGCATCACAGCTCTGCCCCACGGAAACATGCGGAGTACCCGATAGGAGGATTTTTATACCTTACTGTTACAGGGAGAAACCAGAAGCCACCTTACACATTGAATCCATCAGCGATTCTACGGGTATCGCATATTGTACTTGTGATCTTCGTGAAATACTTGTCCTCCTTGGGGACAGAACCACCTCGGAGCCCACGCGGATGCCCCCGGCCGCGCCGCCGGGGGCGCGTGCTTGGGCGGTGGGCTCGGTGTTGCCGTAGCGTGCCTCTTCCACGCAATTAAACCGTACCGTTAAATTTCATGCAGTTAAAGGGAGAGGAAGGGAGGATGAGAGCAAGACCACCTTCTCCTACTGGAATTTTTTGGGGGGGGAATCCCTGTCTTTGCAAATAATTTCATGGAATCTAAAGTTAGACTAAACAGTGTATCAGAAATGTATCATCGTATGGAAGATTGCTTCTGCCTTGGTAAACAAAAAGAGGATAGAGTTGCTCTGTGTTTGATGTGCCTCCTAGCTTCACATAGTACATTTAATTCTTCCCAGAAAGTACTCTCATACGAATACAGCTCCTTTGAAGGTTTTCTGCAATGTCTGTATCCAAATTACAAAGCGGTTACTAGGCACACACACAAACACACAGAAAGAGCTCACCACCAGGCTTTCTGCTGTTGTTGAAAGCAAGCAAAACATTTATCCTGCTTTTCTCTTCTGCCTAACAATTCAGAGCACAGCATGGTTTTATTAGCTGGTTGATTGCAGTTGTAAGTCCTTTCCCTTCTGCTCCCATCACTTCTTGTTTTTCCATGAGGTTCATGCACCGTCGGAGTCCTAGTGGGAACGAGACCGGAGGGCAATGCTGTTGGGGAGCTCTGGGGGTAGGGTCGTAGAGGGGAGGAAAGGGCATTTAATACTGATAGGGAAGAGGTTCTTGGGCAGCGGTTTGGGGGGAGAGTTAAAAGATTAGACAATAAATTTACTTAACAGAGGCTAATCTGCTGGGACTGAACTTCATATCCTGTTTTGGGATAATATATTTCCTTCTGTGCTCTGGAATGAATCTGTCATCTCAAGTCTAATAATGAGAGGCAGAGGATTTTTAATCTCTGACCCCCTTCCATATAATTTAATAAAGGCTGGTTTCTTTATCTTATTTGGAAGCGAACTTATTAAACTGGTTCTTACGGCTCTTCTGAAAAACACAACTCGCGATTTTGCATCTTAAGGTTTTTAAAAATGGAGTTGGGTTTTTATTTAATTGGGGACGACAATGTACTTGCAAAGTATTTGTTACAGTCCTGGTTTCAGAGCACAGTTGTTTATCTCCTAGCATCTCTGTTGAAATGCAGAGATGAGAAGCAGAGTCAGGCATGCTGTTTTGCACATTCTTGGCTCCGCATCGTCACCGGATTCCATCTGACTGGGGTAGACAGAGGCGGGAGACCCAAAGCTGGCGTGTGACTTTCTGTAGCAGGGAATGATCGTTATGTGGGAAGCTGAGTGGGCTTTCAAATGTGGTAACCACATGCATAATTAGCTCTAGAATCATAAAAGTTGTCCTCCTCCCTCCAGCCGGCTGCTTCTCATGTGGCAGTGATTACAGCTGCTGTGGAAGTGCCACACCACTGACCCAACACGCTGACTTTGCCAAGCCACTCAGTCCTCTGCAATTTGTTGGAAAAAGTTCTCCTCAACTCTTGGGAGCCCCAAAACCTTCTGTGATTGTAAATCACTCTGTGGGCCTGAACATCAATGTGAAAAACTGTTATTCCCACGGAACATGGTGGCAGGTCACGTTGAGATCTCTTCTTGCTCTACCTGATTAAGGAAGAGTCAGTAAAAAAATACAGCAAAGTATAAGGTTGGCCTTCCAACTGCAAAATTAGAGAGAAAATGCAGAAGAAAAATAACCCAGCCCTTTCCTAAAGGTCTGTCTAAAATTCAGGTCTGTGTGAAGGACTGGTATCTCCGAAGGACCTTTGTCCAAGGATGTCTCCAGCAGCAGCTGAGCTCCTTCAGTGCAACCCGGGCAGGCTCTGCTCATCGCAGATGTGCACCTGTCATGTTCAAAGCACTTCTGAAATTCTGCTTCCTCCATAGGCCTGTTTACCCGCTCTTTCTATAAAAAGCCTTTTCATATAAGTTAATTTTAGCTTCAGAGCTTTTGCTTTGTTTTCTCTGTTACGAAAAGACCAGACACGACGGGATGAATTTCAGATTTGTCACAGTGAATTTTGGAGCCTGAACTAGAATAACGCAGGGCCTGTGAGTAGCCATACAGTCAAATTCTGAGATACCTGTCAAAAATAAAAGTATAATCTTGACAGTGATTAAGAAATTATTTTTGCACCTCGCAGAAGCTCAGTTCTAAGCAGGCATCTCTTGAAACTAGTAAGTGTTGAAGCAGTTACTTTCTTTTTAATCCTGCAGGTTGCTGTATCCTGTGTTCAATTCACCTTCTGTATACTTACGTCTGCTTTGTAGACAATGCTGACGTGTGGGAGTTGGAGTACCTTGTAGTGTGATTGCATAATCTACGCGGGATGTTACTCAGTCCTTTTCAAGAAGGTGCTTTAGGAACCCTGGGCATAGCCAATACAGCACATTATTCTGAGAGTTAAAATTACTGCTATTAACATAGAGGAGAGTCCTTTCATTTTGAAAAAATGGAACTCAGAATTCAGCACACTTGTACGCTGGAGTCCAGACGCTCAGCGAAGCTAGTGGTGGGTTTGCAGTAGCTGAAGTGGAACGATGCTGCTTGATAGTGGCCGTTCAGCCTGAGCTTTGCGTATCGGGCATGCGTGAGCAAGCGTGGCTCTTCTGTGACTTTGTAGGTGACTTTTTTGTGGCTGATGTTGGATCTGTAGATTAGCAAAATCTTGGATTTAAAAATAGAATTAATTTAGGGATGTCAGTCCTCTAGGGAACATGATTAAAATGTGAATGTTTTGTTATAATCACTGATTTCCATAGTAACAGCAAGTCATAGATTCATCAGATTCCCCAATCTCTTTTATATCCTACTGTTACCTTGCTGTTGAACAGCTTTCCTCTTCAGAGCAAAACCCGATAACTCTTATTTTCCATTAGCTGTAACAGGTCCAGTAATTAGAACAGTAAATTTTGTCCAGTAAGTAGAGCATGTACTTAGCTGTGATGCTGCTGTTTTTACAGCAGAAGAAAAATGGTGACAATGGCAGTTTTAGAACCGATTCTAGTATTTTCACGTAATTTAAACAGCAATTATTAAAAAAAAATACTGTTTTGCTTCATCTTGATAAATTACATATTATGGATGCCTCTACTTTATAGTATTTTGTCTTCAGAGAGACTTTTATTGAACCGTTTTATATAGAAAGTACATTTGCTCCTTCATTTTGATTGTATAAGTGGAAGAAACAGAAGATAGATGAAAATTGACTGTTCATGAGTGGTGATGAGAACAAAAGCGCAGGTTGAAAGCAAGATGGGTTTTTTCAGTTGGGAAAGGTGATTTTCTGTAGCATAGAGACAAGAACACTGGATTAGAACATCTGGAATGTTTGGCTTATCCCCATTAATCTTGAAAATCAATCTTGTGACTTCTGTGGATTTATTTTTCCCTCTTTTTTAGCACTCTGAGTCATTAAATTGTCTGCTTCATTATATGCATTAGTACATCACACTCCATAAATCTAAATAGTAACTGCTATTCTCATGAATGTAGCTATTATTTCTGGGTTTGCTCTCTGTCTGTGTGAATTCATATTCTATTTTTTTTTCCCCCATTTTTTGTTGAAGGTTCCAAAGTTACCTGTTTGCTTAGTAACAAAGACGTAAAGCCACATCAGTGACCTCGAGGAGGTCTGACGCTTCATTCAAAGCGGGCAGACTTTCAAATCACATTTCTGAAGAATTCTTTGAACAGTTGCTAGATGGTAAACTTAACTTTTCACACACACCCTCCCTCTCTCTTAAAAAAAAAAAGTCACTGGCGCGGTGGGAAACGAGGCACCCTGCTTCACCTCTGCCAGTTGTCCCTCCAGGTCAGGTCCGGGGGGCTTTGACTGGGCTCCTGGGGCAGGTGCTGGTGTAGTTTGTGCTTGTTCTATGAGCAAATAAATGACTTAAGTCTCCAGGACTGTCTCCGGTGCCTTTCACCAACACTATAAATTCTTATTATCCAGACAAAATCGAAACCTATTTCTAATAGAAAAAGCAGAGGTTTTGTTTCCTTTTTTTCTTAAATTCTTCTGAGACAAAAGAAGGCAAGCCAAGTTGCCTAAAATATTAAAAACTTCAAGCAGGTTTTATTCTGCTCCCCTGCTTGGACTTCTGTGACTAACGGGTGGGGTAACACACTGAAACACGCGTGTTTTTTGAAGAGAGAAGCAAATGCGAGTGACTCGGCATTTTTTTTTTGAGTGACTCTGCATTCCTGATGTACCCTACAAGTACTGTGAAGGGCTGAAGAAATGTAGTTTGCAGTGTATTTTCATAAGCTAGGATGTAATTTTAGCATTAAAAGACTTTATTTGACTGATTCAGCAGCGGGAGGGGAGAGCGAAGTGCTCTGTTTCATAGTTTTTCCCTTACTAGGAAGCAGAAGAAAGCAGGGCAGGCTGATGTCCTCCTCATGCTAGACGTCACTTTGCGAAGATTTTCTCCGTAAGATACGGTTTGGGGTTCTTCCATTCTAAATTTTTAAGTTAGTGAAACTGTTTAAATACCAATAACTCATTCTAAAGGCTGGCCAGAATTAAGAGAGGTCATGGGCTAAACTACAAGTACGGGAATGGTAAACTATTTTGAATATCTTTACAAACATTTCCATCCAAAGTTTAGATTTGTTGTGTTCTGGGTGTGTTACAGCTGAAGAGGTTTTAACATTTTGATCTCTCTGTCTAGAGACTCTAGAGTTTTAAATAAATCTATAAGTCTGGGAAAGATTGTTGCTCATTTCTGGTGCCACTTCGAAGGCATTTTTCTAGCAGTAGTTGCAATCCACACGCTGCAAATTAATACCTGCAGATTAGATGACCTGAGAGCTCCTCTTTGCCTTTGTCCCTGAGAAAGTTACCTAAAAGGAGAGATTTTCTCACCAAGCCCCTTTCATAATTCTCTGGCAACGTGGAGCGGTCCTAGTATAAAAGTAAATTAGGCCCAAAAACGAGGGATATTTTTTTTCTACACCATGCGAAATTACCAGATTTGAACGGACAGCTGCTGAATAGTCACTTTCTAGGAATCAAAAAAACCCACAAGCAAACAAACAGACGAGTGATAGTCTTTTCTACCGAAATGCCTTCAGCGAGGTTTTAAATGTCAAGGTAATCATCAGCTTTTATGGAGAAGCTGGTCTCCTTCCGAGGGCCTTCGAGCTCCGTCAGGGTAACGTATAGAGCACGATCTGAAAGCGTATTAAATGCGTGGTTGATTTGCTTTGTGTCAGTTCACATGTGGTTGTGACAGTATTTACAGTGCCTGTCACATCTTGAGCACTGTAAACATGACTGAAATCAAAGCATAGTATTCAGAGTGTGATTTCTTATTTAAATTCTAGAATGAATGGTTTGTGGTTTTGTTCAGTAGACGAAGAGGGACCGTTGGGTTGGCGAGCAATAAGTGTTGTGTGCAACAGGCTCTTTAATCCTCATGTTATCTTCCTGGAACGTCGCGCTGCCAGCTGAAGAGCTCTCTTGAGAGTCGGGATAGGAGGAGGTAACGGCAAGTTTTGAAAGTACAGAGGGACCAACCTTATTTTTGCTAACGCTCTTAGCCATCCGGTCAGTCTTAGCTTTCTTCATTGAATTTCTCTTTCAAATCTTCTATGCATCCTCTGCGTGGATTTGGTTTAAATTATGTTTGTTAAAACAGTATTCTGCCTTTATCCTGATAGTGGGAAGCATAGTACGAAGAGTAAATAATAACTTAGGGCAGGGAAAGAAGATTATGACGTTATGGCCAGCAGTGCAAGGCAGCGAGAGAATAAACATTTTCTTGGTGCAAAAAAACCCCAACAAAAAACCTGAGTTAGAAAAAAGAGAAGGAAACACGGGTAGCATGTAACTTAATATTAGTCGCTGGAGATGTTAGATTATTCAGCAGTTAGATTATTTCTGCAGTGAATATATAGTGAACAGTGAACCTGTGTTGCCTGTGAGAACTGCCTGAAAAATATTTCAGTTTTAACTCTCTATTTGAGTTACTAGTATGAAAAAGGTGCTTTTAAGTTGCTTTAACAAAGAAAAAATACGCATTTGTTTCATACCTTCACAACTACAGGAGTCAATAAATTTCCCTGAAATAACACGGCTGAAAAACTTGATATACAAGTTTCCCACTGCGGATCAGCTTCAAAGTATATAAAATACAAATTACAAACAAAACAATACTTTTCAGCAAGTTTAGGGGATGTGTTATCTGTGCATTATAGGAGAAGTTGCAGTATGTCCATCTCTGTTGCTCAGACTTCTCCACGTAGCTTTATATAGTCACAGTTGATCTATTAAAAACTATAGTTGCTGGAAAAGTTATGAAAACATTGCCTAATATTTTACAGACTTCAGTTTGTTTTTGCAAGGATTTTACCTTTCATTTATCCCAGAGCCTTTCTTTCGCAAACTGGGTGGTGAAAATATCATATTACGCTTGAATGATGGTACGCTGGAGCCAGCTTTCTCCACAACGTGTGATGTACGAAATGGAAGTGTGCGGGTACTGACTCACAGAATAAGCACAGACGTGTCCGGCGTGACCTGAGCTTGGTTTCTTCTCCATGTGTCGCTGTCCCGACGCATGTGGTGATGCTGAGCTTCTGTCATTGCTGGAGGGCAAAGGGGTGGCATTCTGCTTACAAAAAACCAAATGAACCAGCGACGTCAATTGTATTGTGATGGTTTGATAAAGAGACTTCTAGACCTGAATCAAACATGAACTATGAGCTTTCTTAGGTGGGATAAACAGCGTCTCATGGTTGGGAGCTGGAAGAGGCGAGGCGAGGAGGGCATTAGTTCTGTCTAGCAGAGCAAGGCTGCTTCCTTCGCTGACCCAACCAACAATAATAGAAGATCACTCTACCATTTTGCATACAAATTGTTTTAAAAGAACCTCATCTATTTATTTGCAAGAAGCATGTTTTTTTCATTGGCATGGCAAGCCAAATCATTATCTGTCATATACTGTCTTTTTTTCAGCAAGTGTAGGTACATAAACATTGCATTTTGTTTAGAATTCTAATAGCAAAATTGTATATGTAGTATGATACAGAGAAATAGGTATACAATAATCTTGCATATTTAAGTGGTTTGGTTACAGAAGCAAAACCAAAATATATTGGAATCCTAGTTATAACTCCACCAGTAGTCAAGACAGCATATAACAGGGTTTCTTTAAATGGTTGATATGACAAAGGATACATGTGGAATATTGTTCTTAACCATAACCAAGACGTTGTAGAAGCCTTAATTTGAGAGTTAGAAAAGAGGTGTTCGCTTTATGCAGATGTTCTTAGACTAGACTTCTTCCCGTGAACATTTGTGTGAAGAACAGATGTTAATCCCAAATTACAAAGTGCCTAAAGACAAATACTAAAGAATTTATACATGCGATTATTTGTTCTGATGAACCGAATCTTAAAGGACATATTCCCATTTTTGACCATGGAGTTATTCACAGGCTCCAGCCAGAATGATGTATGGATTAAATTTTTAATATTTGAAGCACTGGATAAAATGCTTTCAACATTGACCAATGCCAGTGTTAAAACTGTTATTTATGGCATGTAATTGGCAATTTTTAAATGTTTGGTAGTCTGGGCATATAGAAATGAAATAGGTCAGAAAATTTATTTGTTGTCAGGGCTGATAGGAATCTTTATAACCAACTGCAATGGAACCATTTGTCTTGAGCCTGAGAGCCTAGTCACTGAAGATCTTGAGGTCTGAATGAAAGTGCCAGTTTAACACTGTGAATCTAGTGGTTTGCATTTTGGTCATTCAGCCTTAGGAAGCCAAATTATTTGTAGAGTAGAGCAAGAGCTTAAAAAAATACGTTGTTTCGTGGCTTTTGGATTTTGTTCTCTTAAGTTCTCATCCCAGGTACCAGTAGTGGCTGTGAGTAATGAGTCTGTCCAGATTTCAGTAGTGGATGAGAACTGAGCCCTGCATTTCACAGAATCATT
>NW_010544280.1:0-18923 GCF_000687285.1 Phaethon lepturus | reverse complement strand
CGGCCGCGCCCCTGCAGCCCATGGAGGTTCGCAGTGGAGCAGGTCTCCACATGCAGCACGTGGAGGACCCCACGCCGGAGCAGGGGGATGCCTGAAGGAGGCCGTGACCCCACGGGGGACCCAGGCTGGAGCAGGCTGTTCCTGAAGGACGGCATCCCATGGAAGTGACCCCACACTGGAGCAGGGCAGAGGGTGAGGAGTCCTCCCCCTGAGGAGGAAGGAGCAGCAGATACAACGTGTCATGAACTGACCACAACCCCCATTCCCTGTCCCCCTGTTCCACTCAGGGGGAGGAGGGAGAGAAATAGGGAATGAAGTTGAGCCTGGGAAGAAGGGAGGGGTGGGGAGAAGGTGTTGGTTTTATTTCTCATTATCCTGCTCTGATTTGATTGGCAATAAATTCAGCTAATTTCCTCAGGTGGAGTCTGTTTTGCCCGTGACAGTAATTGGTGGGTGATCTCTCCCTGTCCTTATCTCGACCCACGAGCCTTTTGTTATATTTTCTCTCCCCTGCCCAGCTGAGGGGAGTAATAGAGCCACTTTGGTGGGTATCTGGTGTCCAGCCAGGGTCAACCCACCACATTGAGAAATTAATTTTAAGTATAATTATGTCAAGCAACAACATGAGAATTAAGTAAGATCTGATAAGTGTACAGTCTTTATGGTTAATGATTCTTGCCTTTTGAATATTCCTATGAAAGACAAACCTGTGCATGAAAGATGCTACCAGATTTTCCACAGAAACCAAAGGAGGCAAATCTGCCGCATAAGGTATTTTGGTTATTATTCTTACTGACTATTGGAACAAAATTATCCAAGTCACATCCAGTAAAAACAACACTTGATTAAATGTTCCCAATTTAAGCCCTGAAGCTTAGCAATGAAAGAATTTTAAAGGAACATAAAAAACTTGAAAAATATTTGATCAATTCAGAGGTTTCATCATTCTGGCCTGTCTTCAGCCTAAACAGAACAGTTACCTAAACAGAATCCAGTGATAACACTAGTTTCTTTGAGATGTGTCCTCTACATAATTATTTCACAGAAAAAAGGACAGAGAATAGAACTACTAACAGCAAATACTGTTGATCATGCACTTGTCATCAAAATATCTTTGTGTGATCTACTAAGGAACTTCATTCACCTTTTTTATATTACACTTTGAATAACTCAAATTCAACTTCTTATCCACATAACTGTAGCAGAAACCCTTCAACCTACACCTTCACCGCTTAGCTTCGGTGAGGGTTCTGTTACTCTGTTGTGTGCTCTGAACATTCCCTGATGAGAACTTTTTGTGAATGGGAGAACTATTATATCAACTATAATGTAATTTGATCTCCAAGATTTTTAGTTTTTAGATTTTTTTTTTTAAATTAAAACAGTCCCAGGATATATATTTGCATTTAAACAAAAATGTAAATTTAACATACACAAAGAAATGCCCTAAGACATAACAGAGAAGGTAGCATAACGTACTAAGGCATCAGTCAGAAAAAGATATTGGAACATCACAAAACTATTGTGGTAATATTTTTGTATTATTCATGTCAGCAGTGTACAGCAGGAAGAACCTACTAAGAACAATACAGCCTTTCAAAGTGCTGTTACAGAAAGTACC
Organism: Phaethon lepturus; assembly: GCF_000687285.1. Classification (NCBI taxonomy): domain Eukaryota; kingdom Metazoa; phylum Chordata; class Aves; order Phaethontiformes; family Phaethontidae; genus Phaethon; species Phaethon lepturus. The sequence goes on along the minus strand of NW_010544280.1, from coordinate 17,302 downwards.
AGAGTTTAGAAAGATACTTAACAAAGAGTTAATAAGAATAGTGAATTCTATACTGCTATAAGGAAATAGTTATTACAATGCAGTAACTCTACCTCTGAGTTCGAAATTCTCTATGTAGAGGAAAATATGAAAAAACTCTCTCATACAAGAATAAATGAATAATCCAAGGGCACATATGTTTAAAAGAGATGCCAAAAATGCAGAAGACTTATGAACTGGAAGCAAATTAATGGGTTTCACAACAGTGTGAAGGGCAAAGATGAGACTCTTAAATCACAAACATTTAGCACTTACACTTCATTATTAAAGAAATGGCATACAAGTATTTTAAGATATACTACAAGAGTATACACTGGAACTGGTCAAAAAGAGAGGCGGATGTTTAAGACATGAAAACGAATACAGGGTTAACTGACAAGAAAACTCCTGGAAATTTCAGTCTTAGTTAATGACCCACTCGGTAACCTGGCTGCAGCCACAATATCAATTGGGAATGCTTTCCAGCAGATGCATGGCTCTTCTCACATGTCCTACAGTGTGCTGTGACGGCGGTCAGCTATCTCCAACCCGACACATCCAGAGCTGTGCTACCCCAGGTTTGGTTTCTGCATTCAAAATACTTATTTTGTCTGTGTCCTATTTAGAGTATGCTAAAACACGGAAGTAAAATCAGAGCCCATGTCCTTGCTGTAATCCTTACATATGTTCCTAGATAAACACAGGTACAATCTTTTAAATTTGGATCAAAAGAAATTAAGGTCCAACTATCGCAGTTGGACCAGATAATTGTTGTAGGTCCCTTCCAACTGAACTATTTTGAATTATTCTATTCTATATGTAATTTACATTTTTTCCTTGTGGTTGGAGTTAAACTTTTATTCAATATATCATTTTTATTTTTTTCTTGTAGTTGGAGATAAATGTGGACTATCTTCAAAGCTAATATTAATACAGGCACTTTTATGAACTACCATAAAAGCAATGTTGGACTACACAGACATAGTGTCATCAAGTTAAGCATGTATGTTTTAAAGGACTATACTTGGAGGCAGTATAAAAGGTACTTTAGCTTAAAAATTATTTTAATAACTGATAAATGTCTTCAACATTTATTGGTTTTGATGAAGAGGCATAATGAAAACAATAAAAAAAGCATATAAAGTGAAGACAACAAACTAGAAATGGGTTTTACTCAGAGAAATATGGTATCACAGGCTGAGTTCTGTGAGTGCTCTCAGATCGAAGGGTTTGTTGCCTAACAAATACTTTAAAAGAAAAATTTAGAAATATCACAGTAATGTTTCTTCCACATACATTCTGCAATATCAAAGTTACAAGCAGTTGGAAATGCACGCTAGCTGAAAGCTTTGGGAACCTCGGAAAGCATCTGCCAACACAGGCAGCCAAAGACACCTGGAGAGTATCTCATGTATAAAACTACAATACACAACATGCAAAGGGACCAGTGCACGAAAAAACACAGGCAGCTTTCCTAATACGTGTTTATTGTTTAGTTTGGGGTGGATTAGTGTATGCTCATTTTTAATTCCCCAAGACATAGCCTTTTCTTCAAGCTGACTGGTGAATATGTAGTATCTATTAAAACTAGATTACTGTAAATGTACAAAAAATGTCGAATTAGTTTTTTTCATGTAGGGTTAAACTACAACCCAGGAACCCAGCCTGAGAAAAGGAAAGCCTGTAACTACAGGCAAAAATCTAGTTTTTTGCCATAGCGCTGTTTCAGAAGGGAAGTAATTCAGCTCTTGTGTAGACTACTTCCCCCTCTAACTTGGGAAAAGTAAAACAAATCTCTCTCTGCCTAGAATAGCAGCAATCCTCTTAGCTACCTCTAGGCTCACATTTTTTTCTAAGCTGCAATTTGAATGCAAGTTTCCAGTGCAGTAAGGTACCTATTTGGTAAAGACCAATTACCATAGCTACATTTACTGAGTAAAAAAAAAAGAATTGCATAATGAATTTACAAACTTAAATCAAAGAAGCTACTCCTCATTTTTAAATGCAATTTCAAAATTTTAAAAGGTATCTTTTAGTGCAAACACCTACTTACACCAATTACCAGAAAACTTTCAAAAGGGTTATAACAGCAAGCATCCTTAACAAGTTCATTTTTCCCATGAGGAGGATGATGGGAAGCTAAAGGAAATTCATATACTATTTTTATAAAGGATAAACATGATTTTACAACTTCCCATCACAGTAAGTCATGTTTGTGATGTTATATAAGTATAGCATGCCAGTATTTCTTTTAAGAAAGTATTGCTACTAGGCAGTTATTCTTAGCAAGGTTTTTGGAATCACAGGGATTATGCCAGAAGCCCAGTTTAAAGGATGCTGGGAGGCATTTTAAGAGAAAAAAGAGAAATAATATTCAGCAAAACCCAGGTCACTATGATCAAAGTCCTTCCACTGACATACAGAAGACATGAAATGCAAGGTCACTTAATTTCAGTGGCTATATCAATGGCTGAAGGATCTAGCCATCTAGAGCTACCTCGCCACTCCAGTGGGAGCCACGACTGCTGGGCAGTACAGACGTGGCCAGGTGAGCTACCAGGTATCCACGGAATGTACTGAGGGCAACGAGAATTTAGTGTAAATTGTAAAATTACATATAAGAAGCGGTTTAGCTGGGTTAACATGTAACTCACTGAGCTAGTTACTTGTCAGGTCAAAAGCAAAATTTGCATACATGTTTTAGCAACAGATTCTCATATTCAACATGTCCAACTATGACAGAAAGAGTCCTCATCAAGCCAAATACTTTTCTTGACAGAACAGACAAGAAGGCTGGAAATGGAAACACAGCAAACATGAAGAAAATGTATTAATCTTTATGATTATATAACTGGTCAAAAGGATATCTCTATTTGTGAAACAATTACTTGTATTCTGTAAGACATTAAAGCTCTTAGCATACATTTAAAATACTTTTCCAGGAGAAATTATTAGTATTCAAAAAAAGTAACTAAACAAAAAAAATGTTTTTCCTAGTAAAAAGATAGTTTCTATGAAATTCTAATATTTTACTTAGTATTCAAAAAAAGTAACTAAACAAAAAAAAATGTTTTTCCTAGTAAAAACATAGTTTCTATGAAATTCTAATATTTTACTCCACAATACCATTTGGTTTGAACGTCCATGTGTCATACATAATGCAATGTCTTACACTCTTTAAATCTTTCCGTACATCTGTCTTAATGAGCTAGTAAAACAGCTTTCTCTGCTATACTCTCAGAAAAAAAGTCAGCAAGTGTGCCCTGTTCATGTGCAGGTAAATATTCATAAATACACATATAAAATTACTACAGAGGAAAATCCACCTGTATATGTAAGTCTGCAAATGCTAGAGTATCTTTTAACTTCCATGGAATACAGGGGTGTGATCTAAAATTAAGCTTATTAGAAATTCTTAAAACTTTTGCTACCCCTATACAAAAAGGTAAACCCAAGTGAAAAAAAGAGCTGTATGAATAAACTAGAACACTTGAAAATGTACCAGAAAGCAACGAACTTATTGACAGAATAAATGTACAACTGTATATGAATTTATAAAATTTCCATTTAAATAAATCCTTAAATTCATGTATATTATGGCAATCAACAAAACATGCACAAGATTCTCAGTGGCTCCAAATGAACTTAAGTACATGTATTCACTCATATAAAGCACTCATAATAGAGAGCAGAACATGAACCACCAATTAACTCTCTTTCGAGAGCTATATATCACTATGCAAAAACTGATCTGCAAATTTGTTAGGAGAATCAACAAAAACATATTTCAAGCTTAATCATTTGTTGAACAGTAGAGTCTTAGAATAAATGGCATGGGCCTGGCCTCAGAGAATGTGACAGACTTCCTGAAAAACTACAGCGAATGTCTTAATCTCTCAATATGTTTTTTCTTTATTTTTAATATAAGATTAATAATAATTTCTTAACATGATCTAGCAGTTAGACACATTGTGATTTTTTTTTTACCACTTCTTAATAATGGCTTATGAACTTAAGACTTATGATTTAAACAGGCCAACAGACACAAAGCAAACAAACTACTAAGTTGCCTGCTGAAATTCGCTGACGCCCTCAAAAGCTGTTCTAGAGCATGCATCTATCTCAATGGAAATGCTAGTGCGCTTAATAAAACTGACTTAATAAAAGTCCAAGAAAGAATCTACAGTCCTGAGAAAGCAAAAATATTATGTAGCTTGATGAAAAGCACTCAGCACAATAACAAGAACTGCCAAGAAGTCAAAGCTGAAAAGATTTTGTTTCTTTCCTTCAGATGTATTTAAATTAGAGTGGAGGAGCCTCCATGATTTAGAACTGAAATCTCTTCAATGACTCAGGAGATTAAGCCATGAAGGGATTAGTGGAATACAGCAAACTGCAGAAAACAGGGCAGGCACATGTCTAAAAGCTGAAAGAAGTAAACCAATAGACTACACAAACTATTAAATCAACCTTAACTTCATAATAGAGATTTCAACATCTACAACTTGCCTCAGTATCACTTACTTCTTCCTACCTAAAATACAAATGCTTTAAATACTTATCCATACAAGCTTTTTTACAGCCTCATTAGTGAACTGCTGTAGTTCTGCTAGACTAAATCCTGCTATAAGCAATTATTTTCTAGAATTGTTTTTGTTTAGTTCATGTCATTTGGGAATTAGTGTAAAGCTAAATTAACAAAGATACAGTTAATACAAGATTGTGTTAGCAAACAGAGCATAGCTATATGTATTATACTGTTGTAACTAGTTATCTTCTTGTAAAAATGCAAGTATTTATTCCACGTGGTTTTCACAGGATTAATACACTCACTACATAAAAGCTCTTCTAAACAGTCACAAGACTTTTTAATGAATTGTGTCTTTGTCATTAGCTTTAGCAGATTATACTGGAAAAGGTGTTTGCAGTCCCTTTCTAACATGAAAATTTTCAAAATTAATGAATTTGCTATCCAAAACCAAACTCAAAATTAGTACCTTCTGAGATTACTTCCTCAGATTTTAAGATGCGTCCCTTAATCTGATGACTTTAAATGGAACTAATTCCTTCTCTAAGAGTACATAGTAAAAATTAATAGTTCTCTTTCTTCCCCTTCCTCGTGGTGCCACTGCTACCTGTTAAACTTTAAAATGGAATTAGGGCCAACTTTGTCAACAGTATTGTTCACGTAGTAAGAAAATAAAACAATTTGGGAAATAAAACACATCAGCCTTGCTTTGAGCAGAGTTGGACTAAATGAACAGCATAGTCCCTTTCAACCCAAATGCTTCCAGGATTGTTACATGGCACTTCAGCATTTTACCTTACAAACCATTAAGTATCATTTTAGTAGTGAAGCAGTAAGTAGTCACATTAGTGTACACATTTGAGATCTCTTGAAAATAGGAAGCATTCTAGACATAAGAAATGCAGATCCCATGTATGGAATGGAGCTCTGTTTTGCCAAAGGCAATGGTTCTGAAAAAATAAGAAGGGACACTAACAACAAATGTTTTTTGTGAGTTTTTAGAAGGAGAAGGTGGCAAAAAAGGAGGTGGCAAAAACAGGTCCTCCTGCATAAATCACTGATGATACCAATAATGCAGTATCTCTTCAATGTTTTCAAAAACACAGGCAAACTACAAAGCATGCAGAAGAGAGCTATAAAATTATTCCAGCCTTGAATAGTGAGACCTAGAGGGAGAGATTTACATCAGAAATGCGTAACTTTTGTTCAACAAAGTGAGAATTGAGAGGTGACTTGACTGTAGTACCTATGTAAGCATCCCCAACAAGGGAAATACGTCAGTTTTTAGACTTTAATTCAGCAGAAAAAAGGCATAACAAGAGCAAACAGTTGGTCCTTGATGACAGACAAACTCAAATGAGAAATAAGTCACCCCTCTGACTGTGAGCGTCACTGACCACTGTAAAAAGCTGTGCATGTGGATGACAGTTCCAAGGCATCCTCCAAAAGCTGCCTTTCAGCTACTGAGCTTAAAATAGACAACTGGGTTTAAGTGAATGTCATCTTAAAAGGATGTCAGAGTATAGCTAGAAGTCTCCATCGACATTAGGCTTTACAATTCTATGGGTCTTACTTTCCCAAACAACATGTTCTTATTGCCCTCCTGTCCTAAAATTTGATATGACATCATCCATGCAATCACTTAACTTTTTTTTTGCTTCTCAAGCCTTCACTTTCATGTAAGATCTTTCTGAAATTAGTCCCTCTGCATTCAGCCACATGCATGTCTCTTCTCACCACCCTTGCTGCTTTTGTCCTGCTAATTAGCCAGCCAACATCTCGTGTGTCCATTTTCTTCAAACGACATTTAAAAGAAGTTCTTCAATTTGACTGGACCCCTCCTCTGTCAAATCCCCCATCACAATACCAACGGTGAAGTGTTTGGAGTTCAGAGCCATTTTTTGTCCCACTCACAGCAGACACAAAGGACGTTTGCTTACTTTCTCCTTTCAGTAATTATTCTCTATCTGAAGGTTATCATGCACGTCCTGAACTTTCCTCTATAGAAAGTGCTTGAAGCTGGACAGTCAGCAATGACAAGACTGACAGGACTACTGCATGGCTTTTACATACAACCAATTTATTTTTGCCTCCCAGCAAAACACAAACACACTACCACAACACGGCATACTTAACCCAGACAGCCTGTGATGCACTGTAACCAGCAAGTGCTTTTTTGCAGGCTGCTTCTCACCAGTCCTCCCACGCTGACATAAAAAGTGATATAATTTTCTGCCCAGTAGAATCAGAAAACTGTTACCTTCATGACTCAATTTTGTTATTGTAGCTATTACTGAGAAATAAAATATTATAATACTAACCTTATTCTACCATCAAACAAGTGGCTGGAACTTGGATTCATTGTGGCAGCCAAAAGTAATGGAACAAGGGCAATTTTGTTTCCCTTTTAAAAAAATGTAGTGAATTTCCAAACTATGCAAATATTGAGGCTTTGTTTTGTTTGTGACACCCCACATGCTTGCAGTTCTTTAACTTTCAATCATATGAGAGAGAGCTCAAATATGCAGGAACGTAGTCTGCAAGAGTCTGCTGTAAGTCAAATAAAATGTAAATGTAAAACCACCATTTTCAGGCTTTTTACTTGGCTTATGGAAAACACGAAGAAAGCAATTATATTTTTCAAAAGATATAACATTTTATACATAAAAAGAAGTATTTTTAGAAAGAACATATTTTTGCAAAAGTGAGCATGTTAAATGCCCAATCTCTGCAGATTTGCTCTGCAAATATCTCTTATTTCATATTTGTTTGATTAAAATGTTGATGAATTTATACTGAGTGTATCTAAATGTTTCAACGAATCAGTTGATAGCTTTTGCAAAAACTATTCTCAAAATAAAAAAGTATCAACTTTTAATTCTGAAGCGGTTCTATATTTGTTCTTTTTTAAATCATATAATTCCACAGACAAAACAAGACTATTTTTTCCTCTTGATGTTCAAAAGAAGTTTTGAGGTTTGGGGGGTTTGGCTGTTTCTTTTGCACAAAAAAAAAAAAAAAAAAGTCTAGTATTTTTTGGGTTTGGGAGCAAACAGAATTCCTAGCTATAGACACAGTTCTAATTGTATCTCTGCATACAGAAATTTTAAATATATTTTAGTTTTTTCCTGTTGTCTTTTTTGAAGAAAATCACTCCATATATGGTTATAGAAAATACCTGCAGTTTTCTCCTCCCTAACACTAAGCTTGTTTGCAAAATCCTACCACCATCTTCAGGACAACCAGTACCTAAAACCAGCACCCTTTATCTTTTGTGTTCCATGCACATATTTGAATGGTTTGTAGGTAGCTTTTAGGTTTTACATTCAGAAATCCTTTACCTATTAGGCCAAGAACTAAGTGATTTAATTTGATCCCTTCTACTTGATGGCAGTTACAGAGCAGAATATGAAACCTAGAAGAAAATTCTACATTTAATGTTAATTTTCTCTCAAATTGAAGACACTATTAAGCTTAACTAATAGCAAAACTATTTCATGGTGCTTTAATGTATGACACCACAAATAAGTTCATAAAATATTAATTACATATTCTCAATCAAGAAAGTGCCTATACTGACACAAAACCAGAACTAATTACTATGATGTTACTCTTCTCAGCAAACATGGCAAAAGCATTCTTTTCTTACCACAGTAACCATTTTTTGATCTTTTTAAGTTCAAATTAGTTACTACACCGGTTTCTTAGTTTCAATTATTAATGCTATAATGGTTTATTGTGGGTTTTGTTAACACTATTTTTGTTTAATTTATTCAGTGATAAGAGTGATGTTTTAAAGATCTCTAAAAAGATCTATCAAGTCTTTCACCTACAAATTCTAGCATGACCTTGTGCAGCTCATGATGGTTGAGCGCATGAAAATAAACCTGGATGTCTGGAACATTATGCCCTTCTGAGATTTGCAGAAGTCTCAATACGTTTCCAGTGGCTGCAGTTCCACAGCTCGAGGTAGTAGGAAACAGTAGTATCACCTACAAATATTCGACAAAACAAAGTGTAGTTAAAAATAAACACCATGTAGTTTAATGGCTTTAGGTATAGATATTTTCAGGATTGGGGCCCAAAGACTAATAATGCTTCCAATCTGAATTCTTCTGAATTCCAATCTGAAACTTCTGGAAACTCAGTAGAAGAGCAAATTTATACTTAAAAAATCTTATCAGAATTTTTAGAAAAGGTCATACATATTTATGATACTTCAATAACAATTCCACTTTTATAAGGAAATACCCATGTTAAAGAAATCTTTGTTCAAGTTCTTTGCAGAGCTTTGCAATTTAATTCTGAACAAGCAAATACAGGTGAACAACTTCAGATCAAATCTTCTCCAAATTGAACATTAACATAGAAAAAGGCATACAAAACTGTAGTTTTTCCAGATTGAAATTTCCTACACCCATCCCCCCCATGCCCCCCCCAAAGAAAAAATGCTCTCAGAAGACACCACTTCTGCCTGTGGCAATATGGTTAAATCAAAAGGTATGTATCTGTGCTTTACTCCAAATCTCAGAGGAAAGAGAAACTGAAATGGTGACTGGGGGGTGGGAGGAGAGGAGACCTAATGCAACAGCATCAGATCTATCCCTTTTCTAGGAGATCTGAAAAATTTATGAAGAAAGCTGAAAATGTGCATGAAAGCTGTTGTACCAAGTCCATGGGAAATGAAGGATAAAAATATTTAATTGCTGTACAATTGTGCAAAGCCCTTAAAATTAATCACAAGAAGCAATTAAAGGTACTTTTAGCACCAAATTGTATTTCTACTTCTTTTATTGTTGTTTTGGCATTTTGTAGGCAAAATATTTTCAATCTGTGCTTGATATATCTCCCTAGTAATTTACTTTTTTCAGAATTATGAAAATGTGTAGTAATGCATTTTTATACATAACAACTATTTCCAAAGCAAACACTTAAACATCAGAAAACTATGTCAATATAAATAAAAACTAAAGAAACTATGCACTAACAAAAATTGTCATATCAGCTTATTTTCTAGAAAATGTTTGCATCATTCTACCTCAAATCAAAGCTAGAAACATCACAAATCAACCTATCAAAGGCAGGGTCTGAGCTGAATTTATAATTTTAACATTTCTGAAATTAACTAAAATCATTGTCCCTCCATTTCTTCTAATCCTACTAGGTATCTCAGATTGGTTATCACTGACTGAAGAAAGGGATTAAAACCACCACGATTTTGCAATTAATTCAGATACACTTTATACCGGGGCGGGGGGGGGGGGGGGGTGTCTGTGCTGTCTAAATCACTGAGGTGACAATAAAGGTGTTGACAATGAATACAATCTTTCTACGGCAATGGGATACTGTCTCTTTGAATGGTCAACGTTTGTCACAGCCTTTACCTAACAGCCAGATTAGGGAAATGGGAGGGTTAGCACATAAAAGACATTCCTTTCACAGGGTAAAATATTATGAACATTCATTCAAGTTACACATGCCAGTTTAAAAAAAACTGTAAACATTGGTGTTTTTGTATGACTAATTAGTAGCAAAACATTTATTTCACATATTGCTACGCACTTGTATTGTTCAGAAAGGGAAAAAAGTCAGTTGCCTTAAGCATCCACAAAACAAAAATTGGTTACAAGTTATAAACTTCTATAATGAAGATCCAAGAACAAAAAGCTTGCTGAAGAAAAAAAGCAGAAGTGAATTTACATTACAAAAATACATTACTAACTTGTAACATCTAAGTCATTTATAATCTTTAGTGAAAAAATAATTACCTGGTTCTAGCACTTCTAAAGACTTCTATTATAGCTGACAGTATTTAGTCCAGCATTTTTTGTAACAATTATTTTGGTATAGTAAGAAACAAAGGAATGTCCCACAACATAATTTGATATTGAAATAGTTGCAATGTGAACTGAATAAATGCTAAGTATACTAAATTAGTTATAAATATTTATATTGCATTCCAAGTCGAACAAGTTGAAATACAAAATACACAGTTAAGACTGAGAGAGAACTTCATATTTCATATTATTTATATTAAATCCCTACTTCATTTTCCACCTAGCAACAGTTTTAAGTGTCCTTCAGGATCTGTTATTAAATGTAGACATTGTAGATCCAACATTAGATTAGGAAACCCCTACCCAATCTACGTCTAACTCTGGAAATAAAAGTATCACTTTGTACAGATAATCTTTGTACAGATAATCAGAACCGTGTACTATGGGCCATAGAAATGCAAATCTTACCAGCAAGCACGTCTTCCATTGAATGCTAGATTCCTCCTAAAATGCCAGAAGAGCAGGTACTTCCAATACCACAGAAAGTCTGCACGCTGCACTTGTCCAAACTAACAGTGAGGCAACAGCTGCTCAGTTTAAAGCTACGAACTGTGGCAAAATGCATAACTGACATGCCTTGTGTAAGCCATGAAGAAGACATGCATTTGGCTGGCTCACTGAAAGGTCAGGTTACCCACCTCCCCAGATAAAAGCTGAAACACTGGGATTCGAATGGAAGGAAGTTTAGAAATTAAGAACGAGCATACATCCTGCTAAGACTAAAAGAATTTGATTTTGACAGCAGGGATATAAACAAGAGCGATTTAAATTCTGTTGGATTTTTGTATTTAAATATATTAAGAAATAAGTTAGCCTACACCCAAGCTTTTGTAGAAGTTATATTTATATCAGTGTTGTTTAAACAGGCCAAGAGTAATAAACGGAGTTAGTTTTGTTTTAGGAAACTTCAGCTGAAGCATTACAAAAACCGTGACTTGGGTTTATTAGCAAATGCCCTACCTTTACAGCTATTATGCACTCTGCACTAGCGTCTCTAATAAAAGGCAATAGCATTAGCTTTAATGGGACAAAGGGCTATGACTTAGGCAACAATCCAAAAAAGTCTCTTTGAGAGGCAAAGAAGAAAACCTCCCGGAGGCTTCCAGAAGTGTGATTAACTGTAAAGAAATTACAAATAGAGGGACTTAAAAAGACAGCATAGCCTTTCAGACTGTATCTATGTTCATAAACTAAGTGGACACCAAAACTCTGCCTTGATCCCAGCAGCCGTTTCTATCAGGCTCTGGCATTTTTATCACTTCTTTTCTTCATTCTAACCTTAGACTTCTCTACACACAGTTTACATCACTTTTACAAGCAGCAGGACTACATCAGTGAAAAGTTAGTTATGAAATTTGTTAGAGTACACAAAACTGAAAAACAATACACTGCCACAAGAAGTCTTTCTCCATTTCCCCAGGAAGTTGGAGAGCGCAATCCGTGCAGAACTGGAATGCCAGCAGTACACTTACAGTCACTTTGTTTATACGGTGAATATGCATCTTGTCTGAAAAACCTCTACCGGAGGAACCATCGTGGAACCCGGCCAATGTACCGTTATTTTTTCATTGACAATACCAGCATATTCTTTCTTAATTGAGAGAATGACAATTTAGAGTTGCTCCCAACTTCCAGCTGAAAACTAGCACGCTTAGATTTCTGAGGAATTCATGTTAAATATGATAATATAAAGACCCCCAGGGAGATACAGCATAGAATTTTAAAGTTAATTTTATTTATAAATATCAATTGTATTAATGCCATCTCCCTATAAAAATACAAAACAAACCATCAGATTAAACATTTCTCATCATTATAGGCTCAATACTAAAGAATTTTCCAGTAATTGTAAAAGCAAATATCTGAAAACCTAAAGAAAAAAATCAGAATGTTTTTCATTCTACAAAGAAAACTGTACAGTCTATCTTAGAATTTAACCAAAAAATATTGTGTCTGCATAGAACTAAAACAGCATTATCCTACAAAAGTTGATTTTCTTCTAATTTGTTTTCCTAGAAACAAAACTTCAAGGGGCTCTTTAGAGATGACTGTTGAGTCATCTTGAGGCTTGAGGTCCTTGGGGTTTTTTGCTTATGATTGACACGCTAACATAAACATACCAAAAAAGTTCCATTCTACACTTTAAAAGTTCCCATGGACACTACATTTACAAGGCCCATTCAAACAAATGTTCAGACCTTTAAAATAATAAACAATAATAAGCAGTTTAGGGATTAACTATCTGCACTTAGAATCCCATTTCATTTTTTCTGAAGACTAATTACTCTTCATAAAGAAATAAAAAGTTTGATTTTAAAACTACCACCACTTTGGACAAACATCTGTTCTTTCAGCCTTCATCCAGAGACATTAGTATGTCCTTCATTCCCTTCCTCACAACAAAGCTCTAACAGCACAGTCAGACTCATTCTAAGAATTAAACTCCTTTTTCTGCCGGTAGAAACAACTACCAACAAAAATATTGCTGTAAGCAGAGACTCAGCTACACTAGTTAAAGGATCATCAATGTACCAAACTACCACATAATATTACTGGAAATAAAACCTATATAAAACCATCCAAAACTCAGTTCTGTTTCATAACTGCTTAGCTCCATGTACTGGTTAGGATATCCAGAGCCATACAAACATGTGCATGAGTATGATACCTATTTTGTCCAAAGGAGCAATTTTACATATGGAATTTTTTTTTTTTTTTAAACTTCAATTACTTACACTAGTTAACTTCAATCTATTGCCTGGATCAATTATGTATCTTTTCATCTTGCAGTAATATACCTTACAGAACCCAGAAAGAGGACTGTAAGGACAAGACAAGCTATGCTGGCAGAGCTTAATTCTTTGTGCCTACAATGTATTAAACATGGTGGATTAAAGGAAGTTTTTGTTAAATTAATGTTGGCAACGATCCTCCTTAAATCCTTCTCTTACTACCCTTGCTGTGACCAACCTGGCTGCAACCAGGCCTGACCAGTTGGTGACAGGTCTGGGAGACTGACTGCAGTGATCTCTCCCTTCTGCCAGTTTACATAGACAATCATCATAGCCAGCTCCAGAGACAGTCCCAGGTGTCTGTTGGCTACAGCTGTCCTCCCAAATATTTCTTCTTCTTTCTGCCATCTCAGCCTTGATCTATGCTTCCTGCCATGTCACTCCTAATTCCGCCCCTGACCAGATGACCTCTACTTGTTCCTGGTCTTCCTGATCTACGTCATGGAGCCAACTGGGTATCATGAAATCCTTGGTTTCCTGACCTACAACCTTGCCTCAGGACACATTATCTACATCTCTCCTGGATTTGATTTCCTCTCCTATAGCATGTTGCCTGACCCATCTTCTTAACTTGGATTCTCCGCCCAAGACACATTTAATCTTTTCAGGTCTTAATCTCAGCTCATGTGGCTTTATCCCTCACTCTCATTAGTCTTAATCTTTGGGCCCAAAGGTTAAGCAGACCACGGACCAGTTAAATCACGCTGGTCTTCCTCAATCTGTGCACAGAAAGCTTGTATCGCCCATGACTTCTGACATATAGCTGTCAGACAACTGCCCCGGCTTCAGGGATCCTGAATTTCCCCAATATTGTAACAATAAGCCTTGTGCAAAGGGTACAAGAAACTACAGTGGGTCTTGTTTGCTGCCCAATCTTTCCTGCTCGCAAAGTCTGACTACAGGAAAAGGGTAATCTCTGAATACTGAGGGATGAATGAAGTAGGTTTTCTCAAGATCAATATAGTCTGCCTGCACATTCACGACAAATTAGTTTCCTTCTGTTCTTGGTCAAAAATTGTTGTCTTTTCAACAAGTTCTGAGTAACCTTTCTCTGGAAGATGAACAACAGTAATCAAGGATGTAGTCTGGTATGTATCACTTAGGAAAGTGGCATCAGACTTAAACAGCTTTGAAGGATGTTAAAGTGAAAAGAATATTGATATGAAATGTTTGCTGTCTGCTCCATCCTCAGACACCTCTTTTCACTTTCTTTTTGTTTCTCTTAGATTACAAAGCTACAGAAGCTATCTTCGTAATGGGGTTCAAGGGTTGGGGTGCCGTGAAGGAAGGGTACAAGTTTCTTTCCAGACATGACTCTGGACACAGGCACCAAATACAAAGCACGAACATTTTCACATACCCTAGTTCCTTCCTTAAGATTTTTAAAAAGACCCAAACCTTTTTTTCACTGTCTGTAAAAAAAATTGTCACTACCACATGAACTGTGACAATGACAGAGTCTCTAAATATGATTCCAGTGAAAGTTCTGGCCTGCTAACTATGAGCAAACTTCTGTAACAATCAATTTGTAAGAAACAGAACAGGCTGAGAAGCAGGATTTCCTTTCTATGGGAAGAAATCTGGTTTCAATCCAACTCCCATTGAAACACATCCTCAAAACTTCTTACTAACCAGAAATTCCGAGTTACATACAGAGGTGCTAAAACAGTGCAGCTGAAATGTCTTCAGTGTTCATACGTGAAAATTATGTTCTCTGCAGTAACAAAGATCCTGACAAGGATGTGAATGTCACTGACCAGCTGTGGGAATGCCAGGCATTTGTGGTTCCCGGGAGACCACTCTCAGACTGTCCCTGTGCTACCAGGACCGGAGCCGCAGCTCCTCAGTCGGGAGCCTGACAGCTCCGTGAGCCATCTGAGAGCAGGGCTTGCTGGCTCACTGCTCCAGACCCAAGAGATGAGTGCCCTACAGAGCAGGCCCTACATGAGTTTTTAAAGACTCTCAGGCCTGGATCCACGTGACTGGGAATTCTGGCTTCGGAGGTCTGGTAAGTTTGGAAGCCTTCTCTGGCACTAACAACACTGGCAGCTGATCTGCCCGCAAGACCATCTTAGCCCTGGGGACTCAGAGCATTTAGGGTCCTTAGCTACCGAACAAAACCGTAGAACAGTATTTCCTGGAGTTGGACTACTTGTGACTGTAAGGTTCATTGCTCAGGTCACTGAATAACTCCCGAAGGACTGAACACGAAGAACTCACAATGTGCTTAGCGCTAAGGAGACATAAAACCAGAGCCTATTCCAGCATTAGGGACTCTGTTTGCAGGATCCCTATTTCCAGGGCAGAGATTATGTAAAATCCCTAACTACAGAGTGCATAAAGTTTTTGAGAATTCTTCCTTTTAAATCATGAAGGACGCTCCCCACTAAAGTAACTGGCTCCTCTTTAAACAGATTATACAAGAGAGTGCTGAACTTTATCTCCAGGAATTGCAAACATTTCGAAAGAAAAGTAGTGGAGGAATGCTGTCTGGTCCAGAAGAGGTCCTCCAAACATAAATCCGACAGCCCTTGAGATCTTTTCAAGACTAGCTGATACAAACTGGTTTTAATAAACAAATTCACTTCCACTTTTGAGGCTTTTTAAGAACTGTCTTGAAAATCTTTCCAAGTGCAGTAATAATTACTCTAGAGTTGACAACCGTTTAAATTGTGTCCACAGTTTCATGTCTGTACTGAAGCTTAACTTGTAGCAAAGTTGAGGAATGGTTTTACCTGGTGGAAGATAATATATCTAGTTGACATGGACCTTGATATCATGTTACATGTCTTTGACACAAGACTGGATATACTGCAACACAACCTGTATATGGGCTGCCCCTTAGAGAAATTCAGAAATCATGAAGTGTGGAATTCAGTAGTCCAGCCACTGTGTCTCCTGTGCATCAGTTTTCGAGTGCACAGAAAGTTACTTCTAGACTGAACTTAAGTTATTGGTCTGAGCTGTAACTTTCTAAATGGCTTGTGACTTTCTTACCAGAAAAACTTCATTCTCCCTCATACGGGTGTACCAGTGATCAACATAGGTGTACAAGCAAGATTTTTTTTTATTGGTAAGAGAAAAGGAAGAGTTTTGAGCACTTTCCCTGAGAGCCTTTCACCTCTGGAAAAGCATCTATTCCCAGTCTGAATAGTAAAGGTCTTCAGTGACTAGATGCGAGGGTAGGAAGAGAGCTTTGTGCTCTGCTGGCTGTTTTACATGTTTTGGATAAGGTACAACAGTTAAGTAATTATGCTCTAGACAAAATAATAGGGACACTTTTATATATTTTCACAATTTCAGGAAAAAATAAGTAAAAAATTCATGTGAGTGAAGTACTTTGGTGTAATTTTGAGTACCAATGAGTTAAAAAAAAAAAAAAAGACACTAAAAATGCAGTTCTCACAAAGCCAAAAGGCATGAAGGGAAGCAACCAGGCTCTATACCTGCTGCCTGGCCACATGCTCGTTAAGTGATATTATAGAGTTTAGAGTCATGCACTTAATGACATGACTACATTGAGTCTATAAATGAGCTCCATAATAAAACACTAAAGATTAGCTAACTTGTTTCTGATAATTATTTGTACAAGTAGAATAGAAATGCTACCTTTCAGGGTCAGATGGAAACTTATTGTCAAGAGAGTTATCACCGTCTGACAAAACTGCATAGGTAGATTATTCAGCTTTTCCTTTCAGTACAGTCACACAGCTGTTAGTTTCTACTTCCTCCAGCATGTCATGTTTCTGCGACGGCACATGAAAAGATTTTCCAAAAGAACATGGTCAGTAGACAATATTCTCCAACCCTGAAAAAAAGGTTTGACCAAGCCATTTCCTAATTTGGAAAAGAAAGTACTATACTTATTTAAAAAAAAAATAAAAAAGTCTTAAAAGCCAGGAAACGGAAGCCTACAATTTTATGTTTACTTGCAAGATAACTCATTTAAACTAAATCTGTTTCATATACATTATTAAAAGACTTTTTTCTTCAAATCTTTTGTCACTGGTAATTTTAGAGTAAGACGCAAATAGAACCCTCCTACTCTCAACTGTTTTACAAAATAAAACTGGAATTACCCAGATAATCCGTATTTTTCAAACAGAATCACAGAATCACTAAGGTTG
>NW_010544279.1:52779-55500 GCF_000687285.1 Phaethon lepturus | reverse complement strand
TGTCGGCAGCTCGTTGTTCCCAGCCAGAAGATTCAGTCTGATTTGTATATAGCTCTGCATAAATTCCTCGTTAACCTTTACAACCATCTGGAGCGAGAGTCGCTCCCCGTATCACGGCGGACCGCAGCAATGGCAACAAGCGTAACCGAAACTGCCGGGCTTTACGAGGCTGTGCCAGGCACCTCGTCTAGAGCTGGAAGAAGAGGGCGAAGCGAAAAACCACCTCCGCGGGGTCCCCGGCCAGCACCCACCGCCGCGCTCGCCCCACCCAGCCCAGTCCGGAGGGAAGCACGGCCCCAGGCGAAACTCATGGTGGAGCCTTCCCCAGAGGGAAGGGGCTGTTATTGTTCGTCTCCCTCCGTAGCACAAACCCTCTACCTTCTGTCGCTCTGTTTAAGAACAGGCAGACGCTTAATGTGAGGCTGCCGAGCTCCGACGGCAGCCGCGCGCTTAATGCTTCAATTTCCACATTTTATTTTATATGTAATTTAAAGCCCATGGTGCCTTAATTGTAAAATAGGCCTTATTAAAATAATAGCTCGAGAAGCAGTGGGGTACCCTGCGCGGTGGAATGAAGCTTTCTATCTTAACTGCTGTTTACAAGGATTTAAAAGGGAGATACAACCAAATAGAGCTGTAGAGATGTTTCCAATGTGAGCGATGGACCAAAGACCACTGGATAATTAAGCCTCTTTCCTTTCCTTCCCCTCACCCCACCATGCTATTGCTCACTCTCTCTAGATACCCAGAGCGCACCCTTCGCTGCGTTTATGATTGATGATGCAGTACGGATAGTTCGGTACCGGTAAGCAGCATGGGGTTTTGATTAATGATGTCAGTGGCACTCCCAGAAGACCAATGGCAAATAATATTGTTATCAGAAAACAACTAACATGACTGGGAAAGCAGCAGGGTCCTACAAGTTTGGAGAACTCTTTCTTGTCTAAAATCACCCTTCTTGTGTCCAAACCCTTCTTTCTGGAGACAGCTCCTGGGAGATGAAGGGCACGATCACGAAACTCTAAACTGCCTTGAAACTCCCTAATTCTTGGCCCATGCAAGGGACAGCCATAGTCCCAGTGTAAGTTAGGGGTCCCTCAGGGCTACTTCGATTTACTTCATGCCTCAGGTCTCCCAGGTAATGAATGACCAGGCTGTGATCAACCACTTTGTCACACCTGATCTTCTTGGAGGGTGGAGGTTGGGAGCAGGCTGGCCCAGCAGCCCTGGGCAGGGACGTTTACTCTGCCCTGGGTACCTCAACCTGCCTGAACGGCACACTACGCCGCTGGAGGAGCAGAGGGGCCATAGGGTAGCTTGCAACATCATGCTCACCAGCATATAAACTGAAATGATAGTTTCACTTTAGCCTCATCTTTCATGTGCTCCAGACACACTAGGCTTGGGGAGGTTGTTTTTTTCTTCCGCTCCACTGTCTGTGTTGTACCCGCTTCCTCTCGAGTCTGTAAGGCTTGGCAGAGTTTTGTTGCCCGCTCAAAGGGCATGTGCATTCTTCCCGTCAGACTTCAGTCGGACGTTTCTTCCCTTTTCGACCGAAGGATGAAACAGGAGGCACAGTGCCCGGGGGTTTGCATGCTGTGGCTTCTGAAGCCTGCCTTGCTGCCAGCACGAGCACTCAGTGCTCGCGCTGTAGAGCTGGGTGACTGCGCTTCTCCTGCGTTCACAGCAGCCCTACTGACAGTTCTCCTGGTGATGAAAAGGCCTTAAAAATAAACCAAAACCAAACAAAAACCAGCCGCAGCTCTGTGGACATACTTCAGCAACATCAGCACATTGATCTTATGGAGGTGCTGTTGCTGCCTGGGCTTGAAGGCTCCTGGACTTTTGGGCATCTTCACCACTATGGACCTCCCTATGCTGCCAGTGAAGTGCAGATCCACCCACTAGTGGGGTCAGGCTGCCCAGAATCCATGCCATAAGCACATCTGCATGCTTGTCCCCTGCCCCTCCACCAGCCCAGTGACGCTGCCTGCAGCACCCTGACACCTATTGCAAGGGAGCATGGACGTCTCTCACACTCGAGCTGCTGGTGGGCAACATCCCAAAGAGCACAAACCACGCTGGGCTGGTGTCCCTGCTCTGAACACACACCATTGCTGGCATGGTCCAGGACCCTCTGCTTTCAAAGCCCTGGAGAAGACGGCAGGGGCTCCCATACAGCCTGGGATGCTCATGGGGAGCTGCGCACCCCAGAAAAAGTGGGAGCAAGACCAGACCCAACGCTGCCAAGAAAAGACCCATCTGGGGCACCGCGCGCTGCCAGAAGCTGTAACCAGGCACAGGCACCTCGATTACAGCTGCTTGCCACGTGGTTTGCGGATGGAGCTTGCGTGCCGGAGGTCTCGGTGCAGATCTAGGGATGGAGGTGGCAGCGAGCGGCACGCATAGCTGCATGGCATCTGCCTGGCAGGCTGTGATTTTGGGTGCTGGTAACACACGTGGATCCACAGCCGCCCCCTCCACCTGCACGCTGCCCACAAAACCAGTTCCCCAAGGGCCACTTCCAACTTTCCAAACCCATCAGCAGATTCACACAGCTCTTATTTAAAAATAAAATAAAATAAAGTAAAAAATAATTTAAAAAGACCCCACAGGAGAAATATGTCTTTTTTTTTCATCCTCTAACAGTAACATTTCCCCTCCCAGCATTCATACTGGCCATGGTCCTGTGGCTGGGTTATTTAGTCTGACTCCTGGAGC
>NW_010544279.1:47421-52753 GCF_000687285.1 Phaethon lepturus | reverse complement strand
AGGAACAGATTTACAATTCAAATTCTCATGAAACGGCAGGGCTAGAAACTTTATCAAACTTTATGTTATTGGAAAGAAGAGATTCCCAGAAAGGATCTGAGCTAACTGCCCTTAAAGCTGTGATATTTCTACTGTACAGAGAAGCTTCTTTATGCTTTCAGATGCGTTTAAAACACATTAGTGCTTTTCTTCATAATTTGCACCCTGACAGAGAGCTAAGACCCAACAACTTTCAAGAAGGGATTTTAAAAACAGCCTGAATATTTTTTAAAATATAAAAAAAATTAAAAATGTTTTTAAAAGTTAAAACATTTCTGAAGGGTCTTCTCTAATCTAACATTGGATGTATATGAAGTACGTGCTCTAAAAGAGGAGCAAAGCCTCATCCTCTGCTGGGGGGTTGCAGATCAGACATGCTGGGGTCTGTAATGAAGGTTACTAACGAGGTAGTCCAGACCCCCACCATTTCCAACCAGCAGCCACCTACAGCAAGGAGGAGTTGAAGGGCCTGAAGGCAGAAACCTGTGGTAGAGGGGACGTTTATCAGTGATAAATCACTTTCCCCCCCGCCAACACACTCTGGAGGCTGGTACAAAACTCTTACCGCACTCCCCGCCTGGAAGAGCCTGGCAGCCAGCGCCGGTGACCAAATGATCAGGGTCGACTGACAAGACGTTTAGCATCAGAAGCCAACAAATGCATACCTACATGATATTTACTCTATGTTTATTTATATACTTATACATTGACATATAACATATCTCCAGGCAAGGGACTTTGTAAAATTTTGAGAAAATCAGATTTTTTCTTAGAATATAACATGTCACTTATAGAAAGTGAAACATTTTCCAAATATATTTGACCTTATTAAAAAGACTATTTTAGTGAATGTTTCAGGGTTTTTTATTAATATTTTTATCATGCTTATATCCCAATTCACTAATGAACCCTGAATTTGATTAGGCTATTCTTAAACGGTAAAATATGGGAAAAATATAACTCAAACAGCAAATTAGTCCATTCTGAACTCTGCAAATTGATAGCAGATTCTCATTTTTAACATCTTCCATAAAATGGCTGTTTTGAGGGAAGAGAGGAGAAGAATGATTTTTCTTTGACCTGCTCTGGCCAAGTTTTACTGTAAAACAATATAGCATCAGTATAATGTACCTGGGATCCAAAATAAATGTGTCTGTCTTGCAATATCTCTGCAGGAATTATCAGTAATACTGTATGTTCCAGTTTCAGATGGTTCTAATCAATCTTTTAGTATCTTACATGTCTGCCTATTAAGCTAGAGATGATCACTTGGACTCTGAACTCTCTCTTTCTTTGTAAAATCATCTTGAGTAATATTAAATCATGTTGTTGGAGCCCTAGAATTTCTGGGTTTCATCAACATTTGCCCTCATCTTTCACATGGCAAAGTTAAGGAAATATCTGGTAACGTTTTAATTCCACGTTATTCAATGTGGCTTGTATAGGTGTGGTGCAATAGAGTCCTACACAGGAAAGGCTGATTTGAAGTCCTGGCAGAGCGATTAGCTGATTCCCAAAAGATACGATTATAAATTTCTCCTAGGCACATCTGCCCTGTCTGCTTTTAATTTTGAAACACCAGCTTTAATTTAGAAACTGTACTGTAAGCTCGCCCTTTTGTGAACAAGAATGACATAATTTGCTGAGCAAAGACCCAGAGCCAAGCTTTTTTGTCCTAAGTAATCAATGAGTAGTAACCAACAGACAAATGTTCCTTCGCTAATTCTCCTCTGCCTTCGCAGGTTATTGCATCGCGGGGCTCACGTCTTAACGGAGAGGCTGGGCTGTGCAGCCCTCCCCTCATTTCCAGAGCCGCAGAGATCCCCTCCTCTCACATTCTTGATCAGCTTCCCTGTGGCAACAGCAGCAGCGGATCACATGGAAAAGTAATATTAGGAAAGTATTTAACGTATTTATAGCTGTCTTTTAATGACATTTACCAGCTGGAAAGGAGGAGGCCTGCCAGCACCGAGTGATCAATCAGCTTTGAGGAACTCCAGCAAGTGCTCTCGAGACCACCAGCAAGCCTTCCTCCAGCCCTGGCTCCATCATCTCCCGTTAGGCTGCAGATCCTTGGGGCAAATCAGGCTGACAGAGTGTGTTTGTCTGGCCCTTATCACAGTGGGACCTTGAATTTAGCCCAGGGCTGAGGCTGCTGCAGCATACAAATAAATAGTGCTAATTCTTAGATCACAGTTTAGAAATTTCTGTTCTACATCAGCCAGGCAATCTGTGAGCATGGGACTCATTATGAACACCCCATATAATAAATTTAGTGTGCCAATCAGTTTTTCCAGAGGACAAGAAGAGAGACTACTGAAGTCTGTGCTTGGCCACTGTTTGCAGCAGACCTTCAGATCTCTCCTTACAACCAAATGCCATCAGACAGAAGTTCTGGCTGTTGAAGGAGGAGTTACCTGCACTTGGAAAATTGCATAGATCAACCCATATGGAAAAGATCATGATTGAAAGGTCCAAGTAAAGCAATTTTCTGCTTCCCAAAAGATGTGGATATAAATAGAACAGTGCCTGAAAATGAGCAGGCAGAAATGAAATACAAACGCAAACACAGAGCAAGTCTTC
This sequence comes from Phaethon lepturus, assembly GCF_000687285.1. Classification (NCBI taxonomy): domain Eukaryota; kingdom Metazoa; phylum Chordata; class Aves; order Phaethontiformes; family Phaethontidae; genus Phaethon; species Phaethon lepturus. The sequence goes on along the minus strand of NW_010544279.1, from coordinate 50,131 downwards.
TAAAGCAAATAAAGGTTTTACTATATTTGTCCCCAAACGGAGCGTACCAAACCCATCAGGCAATGCAAATTCTTTCTCTACTCTGCTGCCCCAGCTCTCATGACATGTAAGTGAAGGCTGGACACAATCACTTTGTGCAGTAAGGTTGAGCCATTATTCTGCCTAAGTTCAGGTTGACTTAAAGAGTAGTAATTGAGCAGAAGTGCATGCTCCCGTGACCACATTATCCCTGGGAAGCCGTGTCCCACTGCCGCAATCCTGAGCATCCATGTACTCTCCTGAAGAGTGTCCCTCGGGAGACATTCCAAAGTTGTTCTCTGAGCATCATGCCAACCTTTTGTTTTAACATCAAGGGGTCTTCAGCCATCTTATCCGCTACTCTAATTGCTCTGACAAGCTGTGGAAATACACGTAATTTAATGTGTAAACCTATAAAATAATAATTTGCTGTCTGTGCATTTGGTGCTCTGAATCTGTTGAAATTTCATGTGGGGAAAAAGCTCCACTGGGCTTGAAGGAATGACTTTTTAATTTCCACCTTTTTCTCTGAAAGGGAATTTTACAGCTGCTGTAGGAGTTCATGTCTCTCAGACTTCAAGGGTCCATCGTTATTTTCTATCCCGCTCCCTCCCTGTACAGATTATATCTAAAATATTTTGGGTATTGTTTGTATTTGTTACGATTTGAAGTTTCAAGTTTAATTTCTTTCTTTTGATCACTAAGTTGAAATTCAGATATGGAATAAAGAGTTGCAAATGCTCACCATTTACAAGACAGGTAATGACAGTGAGAAGGCAGGAGGCTGGAGATTACTTCTCTGCACTAATATAATTTAAGCAACAGAATTTAAAAGTCCCATCTTCCTGTAGTCACATAGCCTTGAATGGAGACAACAGGAAACCAACAGAAATCTGTAATGTCAAAAGCTGCAAGATGAAACACCCAAGAAATAAGTCCCCTGCAAAAGAAATCCCAACAAGATACCTGTAGATAGTAGAAGAGGTTGAAAGCTGCTAAAAAAACAAACCCCAAAATTGTAATGGTTTTGGAAAAAAAAATTCTCAAATGTGAAGGGTTTGTTTCCTCCTTTTAAAAAAAATTGCTTTTCAGCTAATTGAGAAACTAAAAACCCAAGTGGGGAAAAGTGGGGATTTGTTTAGCCACTTTTTTTTCAGCTTTGGTCTTACATTGAAATGAAATATTTGGCTAAATTAAAAAAAAAGAAAAAGAAAAAGAAAAAAAGAAATCCCCAAAACCCAACTAGAAAAATTGATTTGATCAAAGTCCACTTCAACACCTATTCTGGAAGTAGATGCACATACCCTTAGGAAAGGTGCTGCACTGTCATTTTCTTTCAAGAAACTGGCAGTGCAGTACAGTTGCTGCCTTCTCAGAAATCGTTACCTGATTTTCCGAGCCCTCATTAGGATTCTTTTGCAGAATACTTGGACAATGCCTGTAGCTAAAATGAAGGTAAAGTGTCTTTTCCTAGATGGTGGCGTTCATATGTCAAATAATAGTTTTACAACAGGGTTATAGGTTTTGTGCAAAAGGGGTTGCAGAAACAAAACAAGGCTGAATGCAAAGCTTAATGCCATCCCACCATGTCCGGGGAGAAGACCTGGTGGTGGGGTTTGTTAATAAATAATTCTTGCTCAAAATTACGAATAGCAAATGACATTTCAGCTTTAGAATTCAGCACACATTACAGAGAAGAAAAGAGGCTCCTGGACAGAGTGAATGTCATCACAGGTTTTGGGATCAGGTGCTTCCCTTCTTTAATTCAGACTAATGAACTTTCAGAAACACTGATGCACTTCCACCACTGGTGTTCTGCTTCTTTGGTTCAAGATTCTGTAAAGAAATCTGTAATCGGAGCAGTTAGCTAACAAACTACTTCAGGACGTAAGGAGTCCGAGAAAAATAGCAAGATTAATTTCTCTGAACTGCTGAAGCAACTCCAGAGGAAGCTTAAATGATGAATATGTAGAAAGGACGATAGGGGTAATGAGAGCGTCTACAACGGCATTATGCAAGGACTGTCATTTTCCCTGTGTTTGTACAATGCCTACAATCAGGGGACCTGACCCAGCTGACTTACTCTAGAAATTACTGCAATCCAAATAACAAATAAAAATAATGGGATTAAATCTGAATATGTGATATAAGCCATCATGCCGCAGGGCATATCCAACCTACCAGCTGCCTGAGGGGGAGGTAGGGAGGAAGACTTTTTCCCCATAGTCAGGTCATCCCACGGCTGCTCTCCCTGAGGTTTCTTGGATCCTTCTCTGAAATGTCTTGTCTTGTACTCTTCACTGTGAGAGACAGGATACTGAACTAGACGGACAAGCAATCTGATCCACCATGGCAATTCTTATGATCCCATAGAGATGCTATGAATAATTCAGATTTGCTGCAAAAAATCCCCCATGCATCATGCAAGTTAACTAGTGTCTCCAAGAGAAAAAAAATCATATAACCTCTTTATAACTGTGTCATCATCACTATTTACATGTGTATTTGACAGTTTATGGGCGCCTCCTTGCACAGGCTGTTAAAATGAGACATAGTTAAAATTACAATTTATCTTTAACAGGTTTAGATGTCACAGAGAGCCCAGTCACAGAAAGCCTTAACCAGACTCTTTGGTGGGTCAGCAATAAGAGAGAACCCCGGCTTTTAGTGAATTGGCATGAAATGTTAATTA
>NW_010544279.1:43550-47390 GCF_000687285.1 Phaethon lepturus | reverse complement strand
TTCCTGCTTGGAAGATGTCCTCATCCTTGCAAAACACACACTTAGGATTACACAAGGCTGCAGTGTCAACAGGAAGAATCAAGAAGGGAAACACTGGGGAGGGAATCCTCTTCAGTTTGGGGTTTTCTCTCTGGGACTTCAGTTTGGTCTGAGTAAAGCCTTCTAGAAGCATCTCTCAGTCATGAGCTGTACCTAAGAAATGGCTGGCTCTCCGGAGACTGGTGGCCTGTCCACACTAGGCAATGGAGACCCGTGTCACTGGAGCCCCATAAGTGTTAGGTTATCCCAGAGCACCTTCTGACATAGCCCACAGCTGCACAAGTGGCACAGCCAGGCTCACATGGGGCTGTATCCAAGTGAGCAAGCTCTCCTGCTTGGCTAAGGTACACTTTGAATGGGGTTACCCTCCTTCCAGCCCCGGGATGGCTCTCATGCAAGCTGCTCTGGGACTTCTGCTATATGATCCCACCTATTTTGGGGATAAATATGTGAATACACACCACTGGCCTGTCTCCTGAGGGGTTATAGATATGTCGGAGTGACAAGAAGGAGTAATGGCTTGGCACTTGGAGTTTCAAGATGTAGCCTCTGCTTCTAGCCTTACTACTGACTGTTTGCATAGCTATGGACAAGTCACATCTGCTCTCTGCGCCTGGGTTTCCGCTCTCCCCACCTTCTGTTAGTCTGTGAAACTTTTGAGGACATGGACCTCCTGCTTCTGCAGGTTCATAAAAAAGTGGGATGAATACTGCCTTATTCTCAGGTGTTTTCTGTTGCAATCCAAACAACTAATCAAAAACTGTTCAAATATCTGTAGACATCTCCCTGGGCCTGTCACACCTTCAGAGAGGCTGCAGTGAAGTTCACTAACAGTGAACCAAATTTTTATTCCCCTCAATTCTGTGAAGGGAGTCTTTGCTGTAGTCCAAATATTATGGGTCTCCTACGGTCTTCTCAGCTCTAGACCACACAAGTGCTTTACAGAAAGGAAAATATGACAGCTTACAGAGTTATGCCTAAACACTTCAGTACTCCTAAGAAGCCAAACCATTTGGAGTTTGTAATTGGCTTAACCTGATAATGGTTTTAGGAGTCTCCTCATGTCAGAGCTATTCTCACAGTCCCCTCTTCCCTTTTCCTTCCATAGTCATGGAGAGACACGGGTGGGGGAACTGCTCAGTGCCTCTCACGTTCCTCTCTGACCTGTTGCATGATAGTTGCTCACATCTTCAAGATCTTACTAAAATACCCACCAAAGTACTGGGGGAATGTTTTAACTCCAAAGTGCTTCTGGGACATAAAAGCTTGAGACAATTTAAAAAGTCATTCTGAAGCTCGGAGTGTCTACTGAAAGGGAAGAATGGTGCTGGAGCATTTCTGAAAGTATGTCTTGAGGTCACACATCTGAGCTAGTTTTGGAGAACTGTGTGTAGAGGAAGGTCCAATAGGGAAATTCCAGTCTCCAAAGTAGAAAGTAGTGAATACAGTTAAGACTTAACTTCAGGACTTCAGCAAGGACCAGGTTAAGTACCTCTTGAAAAGCAATAAATAAAATATAAGAATTAGCTGTAGGAAAATGCACAGGAAAATATAGGAGAAAGAAAAACATTAAGTGCTTCATGGCCTTGAGGAATGGACACCTGCAAAGAAGGAATCTGGTCCATATTCAAGGATACCTTGTAAAGACAAATATTTGCCTACAATATACACATTTATATGCAGACACAGGATTATGTGCACATACAGACTTTATTTCTTTACTTGTAAGGAGTTGAAATTTGATGTAAAGTCAGAATGTCGATGAAGAGTATAAGAAAACCTTGTAAAGGCAGTTAATGGAAAATGTCTATGTTGGAATAATGTAATTGGTCCCTGCAGAGTATTACAGGTTAGGGCAAAATGTTAGATAGTGGCAAAGGAGAAGGAACAAATACACGGGAATTTTCCCCTTTTTCTTAAGAACAGCAAGTCTCAGCCCAGGCAGAAGCAGGGGAGGCTGATGCAAGGAGTTCTTGCCTCTTCTTGCAAGCAGACACAAAACTAAGTCAGAGATTTTAAAGGACTGCTTACTTTCCTCCTACATTCATGTGGGGATCTCATTGCAGGTCAATGGGAATTGCACAGCAGCTTCCGGGGTGTCACAGAGGCTCAGACTGTGACCTTATGTCTTTGAGGATGTACTGTAAAATAACAGTTCTCACTCTCTATGCCAGCCCCTTCAGAGCATTTCTTTCAGTATATTACATCACCAATCGTTATCTCAATTCGGCCGATGGATATTTATTGACATTTTCCTTCTTCAAGCCTGAAGGATCTGGATTTCTTCCACTGAAGTTTAGATATTGTCACTGACTTCAGATGAATCAGGATCAAGTCACCTACCTAAACTTCCCAAATAAATGTGCACTCACAAACTACAAGAGGAAAAAAATACCTTAGGGGAGTGTAGGTCCTCAGAAGAAATGGAGGATGGCTTACATTCAGAGATGACCTCAGTGAGTTTGTGTCTGCCCGGGTATGCAACACGTCAGTAGCATATATTCAAGACAGATGAAGAGCTTAGGAAGTATAGAAACATGGATTCAGATGTGTCAGCTAGTATGCATAAAAACAGCTGCTTAAAAATAATGTTTAGGGTTTGCCTTTATGCAAGGACAGGAAAGGAATTCAGTGTCAGAGTTGCCTGAACATTTATCCACATGTGGTGTTTTACTCCAAAGCACACTGTGCTCTGATCCTTAATTCTAATGATGCCTTCTTGAACTACAAAACTATCCATACAGATATCTCCACACGACCTACCGAAAACGAACGGAGTTGCTGAGCTAATGACCTTGCCATTTGGGTTAGTCTGCATATAACATCAAAAAAACCCGCAGGACAAATCCAACAGGCAAACTGAAACCCTAGTGTGAAAAATACTGGTGTTATTTTTAATATTACACAGCCCTTCCAGCCACACAATACTGATGACTCGATCTGAAGTGATATGAGTTAGTCAAACACAACCCTCGATAACCATCACACCAATCTGTGCAATCCAGGGAGTGCAATTTAGACAGTTGCCGCTGCCTGGACTACAAGCTCTTCGGGGATGCACCTTCTGCTGGGGCTTGTGAGAGACTGAACATACTGTCAGCAGTTAAATAATATATCCGTATCATCATCATATAAAAAACACAGCCAAAAATCTGTTCACACAGAGATTGTTGCTTTAATTGTCACTTGGATGCTCCTAACCACTTTCTCTCCAGCTGAGAATAAAGCTGAACCTTCCTCACAGCTCTGTGCCTCTGTTTCCCTCCCTTGCTTTGAATGTGCTCAGCAGAGGGGAGACTGGCTCTGACGGTTGGTGCTTCCGAGAGTGGGCCTTTCTCGGGTAGAATCGTGTTAAATCCATTAATAAACCAGTTCCAGCTGAAAACACAGTTAAGGGACAGTGACTTTTTGGAAGCTAAAGCAGACTTCTGAAGGTTAGCTACAGCGCAGCTGCTAGAAAGCAATGTGAATACAACAGAAAATAGACTGAGGGGCAACTCATTCTGAGTGCATTCAAAATTGACCTGTAGGGATGGAAACTGGTCTCAGCCGGGCTGTTAAATTTCTAGCTAAGAAAAAAAAATCATATATATATGTATTGTAGATCATGTCAAGATTGTAAGTTACAGGTGTTCTGATCTTTCTACTTTCATAAGTTAGTTCAATATTTAGCGTGTGCTGGTAGCATTTTTTTCCTAAGTCAATGGACTAAAAATCAACTATTTTCTGTGTAACAACACAGGCTGGAATGGAAGAGCCTGCTGCAGTATTCCAGGCTAGACACCTACTTCTGTCTCTTTT
>NW_010544279.1:4835-43519 GCF_000687285.1 Phaethon lepturus | reverse complement strand
GCTTAAGAAAACAATAAAAAGAAAGGAAGAGTGGAAAAAGGAACTACATGAAAGAAAAAAAGTAGATAAGTGGAAAAGGAAATCTTAATAAGGTTCTTTTTTCGTTTCCTATTTTTTTGGAGACTGCTGTATTAAATTAAAGTCATACATAGGTTTCAAAGAAAATCATATGTCGGTGGAATGGTGAGCCCACCTGACAACGCATGCTAACAGAATTGTAAATGTAAAGGGTAATGCTTGTCACTTCCTGACAGCTCTAAATGGCCTTTTAGTTCCGTACGCAGAGCTGTCATAAAAAAACATAAAAATGCATATGCAGACAGCTGAAACTGCAATGCACATCATTATCTGCAAATGGTATAAGTATCCTGAACAAAGGGCCTTCCAGTTTAAGGACAAGCATAAGACATTTTTCTGCCTCTAGCCTTAAAACAAAGTGCTGTCAAGAAAACAAGATTCTCAGTGCCAGAACTGAGGATTTTCTGTCAATCAGCAAGGTGCTACATTTGTACATATTTTTCTGACCCCAAATATGAGAAGAGCATTCTTAACAGATGTGTATTTAACTTCTGGCAGATACATCTGTTTCTTCTGGGTTTTTTATTTTTTATATCTTTTTTTTTTCTCCCCCTCAAACACACTGCAGAGCAGAACAGTTTCGTTGTTTACTTACTTAGTTCTTCCTATCCTGGCTTTTCCTCCTTACTTGTTTAAACTATCCATGTGGTGGCTTCACCATTATTCTGCCGAGGTGTTGGGGAGCTTTAGGGACTAGTGTTAACCTGCTATGGGAAACATGCAAAAAAGGTGAACTCCAATCTCTTTGATGCTCATGGCTGCTGTGCCAGTCTATTTGGTTGCGGTTTAAAAATGTTCAAAGTTACAAGCTCATTTCCAGTGCAGTTTGAAAACACACATAAAAGTAATGAGAGCTTAGCAAAGACATTAACATACCCAAGCGGCGTTAGGAATAAACCTGTCCCCTGCACAGCTCCGCAAAACGTTAGTGAACGTAGGAACCACGGCGAGCAGTGTGTGCGCAGTGGCCGCTCGACTCTGATTCGGGCAGTCCCCAGCACTCCTGAATTACCATGAGCACCGACATCACAACGTCTCTCCAGATAAAGGCTGGGGGACCGCAGGCTACCTGGTATGATTTAAGGAGCAGAAAGAAAAGGAACCTAGGGTACATGGTGAACGCTCTGCTCTGAGAGCAGACTGGCATGAACAATAACTTCCACCCCAAGCATTAGGGTTCATCTCACGAATGCATAAAAGAGCAGTAAGACAGCAGTTGGGTTTCCTTCCTTTTTTCTTCCCAAGCCTCCAATACAAATCTCATCTGCACTGGCCCCACTCACAAGTATCCACCGCACCGCACAGACCCATGACAGACCTTCAGTAGCAGCTCAACCATCCCCTCCCAGCAAATAACCTGCACAAATATTCATCCACCCACACAATCAATAGACCAAGGGTGGAACATGGGTAAACAGCAAGTACTTGAGCCCCAATTTTCCTAGTTGCTGGGCATCCAAAGATGATGGATCTCTCTAAACTCTCACCCTGGCCTGACTTTCAGAGACACTCCCATACAGATACCTCCATGCTCATTAAATTGCATAAACCCCCTTTTCCTGTGGATTAGTGTCTCCTCCAGATTTTCAACATTTACTTGCACTGTTTTTCATGCTGCTCTCCCAGTCCTGGGTTCAGGCAGCACTTTAGGATCTGTGTTTGCAGCAAACAATGACTATTCTGGCCCTGAACACAACTTATGGTACAGGACCTGGTGTGCACAACAGATCTTTGATATATTTTCTCAGTGTCTTGAATTATCCACCAAATGGCTCATTCCAATGCTCTCTGCTTACAGCATGAAGTATGGGAATATGAATCAAAGATATTTGGGATTTCAGAACTTCTGAGATCATGGAGGCAAAATATTTCAGTCCACAAGAAAAGTAAGGGAATAAATGTCACATATAAAAATTCTCTATTCATCTCATGGCTTATATTTACAAAGTGCTGTGTTTGAATCTGTAAATTTTCCAGTGTGAAATTGCCCTGAACAGTTGCTTAATGGCATCTTAATTTTCCTTTAATTAATCACCTTTAGAATTTCTAGCTGTTTCTCCATTAAAATCCACATTTATCACATGTATAATCTTCATTCCTTTCTTCCAAAATTGCCCAAAGAAACCATCAAAATATAAGGCTGCAATCCTAAAAATTCATTTCTCTTGTATCTGCAGTAAGGCGATATGGGAATACACAGTCATCTTGGAAAAATATAGGTTTTGTCTGAGATTTTAAATGATTATCTAGTAATTCTGGCTGTCTCTCCCTTCCTGGTGCTGTTTGAGACATCTGAGGACATCTAAATTTGAAGTTTGGTTCCTGTCTCAATAAACTGATTCTAACTCAAGCTCAAGAAAAATAACATCTTAATGCTCACTCAACAGTCTTGCTTCCGAAGCTGCTTCTACAGCCGCCTAAATAACTGAAAACAACTCTGCAGTACGTCCTCCCCAGAGTCAAAGCTTGCACATGTGCTTAAAAAAAAAAAAAAGAAAAAGCTTTGCAGACTATGTGTAAAAGCCCCATCTGGTGATGCCTGACATAACAGTATGTTTCCACCTAATTACAGTACACTTTAAAAACACACTGTGCATTATTGACACAAAAACAAGTGGATATATGTCTGTCTGCTAATAAATTATGCTGGACAGAAGAAAAACATTTCCAACCCTAATGGAGCGAGTTGATGAACCAGACTTCCTACAGGAGTAGGAGAGGAAGGAGAAATGAACAGTCAAAGTAATTTTAGGATGGAGATTGGTACATTTGAGAGACATGCACAACATGCCAGTTTGGAGACCAAAGTGACCTGCACCACTGCAAAACAAGTAGAGACTAGGCAAAGGCATCATTGCTTTCCTTGCACGCATGGCCTTAATGACACGTGTCCTTCCTGATACAACGGATGCTTCATCTAGAAATTCTTTTTTGAGCGTGGCTTTTGTATTGCCATGTTTAAAAGTGACACTGTCAAACGCAGCAGCAAGAATCCAGGACTAATACCTAGAGCTGAGCTACATCAGCCAAAATACAACAGTATTTTAACCACAGTGATATCGAGCTGGATTTGAACACGCACCTTACAGACAAAAGCTTCTATATCCCATTACCATGACCTGTGCCAGCCAGGCCTCCCTCTCAATCTGTTCCGTTTAAATTTACAAGGAAGGAAATAACAAGAAAGAAGGACATTCTTTTATTACATTTTTTCAAATAAAATGTCTGTGCTTTCTCTGGATGGTTCCAGCCCGATTTATACAAGGTGAATTTGACCTTCAAGAGGCAGAACATCTGGGAATGACAATTAAAGCCATCTGCACCCAAGGCAAGCAGGTTGCTCGCTATCCACTCCATTCTGTCGCCTTCAGAACAGAGAGGAGGGGGGTAATCTCAAGACAGCCATCCCTTTTTTATTGACTGTCTCCTGTGCTTTTAGAGATGTGAAAATACACAGAGCCTGACTGAACTCTTACCCAAGGAGGCTCACGGAGCATGGCATGAAAACTCCAGCAGTGCTCTTGAAGATTTGTGCTTCAGGTTCTGTGGGGATGGTATTACCTGGACCCAGATTTTTTCATATTTAATCTAGCCTCTCTACTTGTCACCAGTCTTGACTTGGCCTGTCTGAATTTAGGCTCTCGCATCTCCTTTATGCGGCTGAGTGGCTTGTGCATTTTTTTACTGACTGAGTCCAACAGGAGTCAAAGCAAAGGTCGTCGAACCCTCTGTTCCTGGAGGTTCTGATTTAAGCTCCAGCTCTATTTAGGGAGGCTGAAGATGTTGAAGATATTTTGAAACACTGGTAAAAATCCAAACCACCTGACTCTGTAGGACGTCAGGGCAACTGGATACTCCCTAGAGCTTGCAAATCTTCAAATGTTTGCTGCAATAGGGTAAACTCCTAACCCCCTAAAACTCAGTTTTGAGGTGTTGTTTTTGTTGTTGTTGTTTAAACCAAATACTGTTAAGGCCTGTCATGCTGATTCCCACCATCCCAGTTTTAACTTGTACTCCTCCGTTTGCCTGTACCATTTGATTTCTCATTTCATGCTTTGCTGGTGAGTTCTTTAGGACAGGAGGGTTTTGCTAGCAGGGCAGGATTTTGGTGTCTGGCCTGAGATGCTAATGCAATGCATGTGACAGAGAAGGCACGTAGGCACTACCTGTGTCATGTAGATATTTGACCAGAAGGATCATATTCACTTTTGGACGGGGAGTATAGTGTTAATGACTCATTTGGATAGCCAGACCTGGTTGGAATTTTGAAAGCAAAGGAAAAATAAAAAGCCAGAGGATGGGAAAAGACCCAACTAATCCACAACTGGAATTTTTTCTGTAGTAGTTGGAGTATTATTATTTTCGTTTTCTCTTTGTATAATTTTTTTCAGCCTACTTAAGAGCTCCCTGTGTGCCACCTATCGGTCCCACCCATGCTCAGTTCTTCTTCACACAAAAACAGTGGCGGAAGAGTTGTGCAAGGCCAGAAAACAGAGGGTGAGAGGCCAGAGGTGGTGTATGGCAAAGCTGTCCAGAAAACAGGGAAAGGAAGTGTATTTTTTCTAGGCAGGTCAAGCCAACTGCAGCCCAAAAGGCAGTCACACCCCCTGTTTCAAACCACGGGTGTGACTCAGATAAACCAGCAATATGAAATTACAGCAGCAGAAAGATATTTTAGAAAATATTCCACGCCATGGATGACATAGTCAAGTATTATGCCTTTGGAGATTTAACCCTGCTTTCTTTGAGTGAGAAACCAGACGCTTGGAGGATTAACCAAAATTATATTGACAGGTCTAGGTTCCACAACAATTCCCCTTGTATATGCCCCACAAACACCTTTCTTTCCAGTGTCAGTCATACATTCATTTCCCACCACAATAATTCTTTGTTAAGATGCCATTCCCATAATAGAAAGAGAAAAAAAAATGAGTGACACCTCAAACAATATTTGATAGTCTAACAACAATTTCTAACTTCAAAGACTATCTACATAAAAGTTGAAGACTTTTGCTACAAAACCAAACCATTGGGAAATCATTTTCCATCTGACATCAATTCCCCAGCTACTAGAATGAAGGCTTTAACTAAAAGTATAACTTTTACTAGAGGTTCTTTAACATTTTAATCTATGCTATGAGAAAGTATGTACATAGTCAGGTTATACTGTGTCAGAATTCAAGAATGGGGTGTGAGAGAGGTAACCCCACAAATCAAAGAGAGGGATGGCCTTCATGGCCAGCTGATAAGCATTCAGATACATGACTGAGTTACTGTGGTTTAACACTTTTATTGGAAAAGTGTTATTTATTTATATATGTTTTATATATATGTTACTTTTGTTTATGGGAATATTTGACTGATTAACCCTAACTCTTTATGAACACAAAAAGACAAGAGGTACAACCAAGAACATTCCCAACCCCCAAAATTATTGTCCTGAAGGAAGGGAATGAATTTTTCAGAGCTGAATCATTACAGCAAATCACTCCTAATGTACTGAACCACTGGAGGAATCAATGGATGTGGGTCTACAAATCATGTATTCAAGACTCAGTGCTGGCAAGCAAAGATCTGTAAGGCTTGATGATGGGTCATTTTCCCTTCCCAGAAACGCTGGCTAAACCCCACAAAGTCTTCTGTAACAGTCCTTTTTTTAAACCTTGCTTTTATTTCTATCTGAAGAGGAGATTGCATATCTAAGACATCAAGTTGTGACCTTGCGGTGAATTAAATGGGTGAGCATGTTAAAAGGCTTGTAAATGTATCTGGATTTTTTTTTCTCACCATCTGTTTCATACTTGATATCTTGATAGATAGTTCAGCTTATTACCCACCACTAACGTCATCTCTCTGCTGAAGCTTTGTTATTTGAAATATGGGGTCTCTCCTTTGTGTAGTAGTGACTAAGTACATTGGAACCCACTTAAATTTGTTTAAAATGCATTAAATTGGTAACATGCAGTGTTGCTGCATACCAGTTTCTAAGTTACATAGTAAAAGTTTAAATGATTAAACCAATTTAATGTATGAACCAGGCACTCCGTATGGCTGAGAACAGTCAGGTTTTCCAGTGAAATGTTTGCCTGGTAGTTAGCATTGTGCAGAGGTATGCAGATGCTTTTGCCAGGAGAAAGTGAAATAATTGATGCAGCTGAAAATGACCTTGATCTTAAAGTCATTACCTCATTCCTTGAAATATCTGAAAATACAACGACAGAAGCAAGGGCCTGAGTGACTACTGTGACTTTTACTTTGTCCTGAGTATCAGTGTGACATGGGTACATGCCAACAATAAATCATTTTCCTGGAACACACGACAGTAAGAAGTTGGGGTCATGTTTTCAAGCTGGCTTTTCTTTTTTCTTTGTTTTTGGTGTCTGTTGGTTCTGTGTCTCTGCAGACTTTACATGACGTCCTCCTGTCTGCCTACATCTATTTTATAGATTAATGGTACCTGTAACTACTCAGCTGAAAGGTAAAATAATGGCAAGGGTGATGAAACCACATGCTCCATGACATAGGAGGGTGACTCATGGGGTCAGGAATGAATTCCTGCCTTTCACCACTGGCAGAGCCTTGTATTGTTACCAAAGCACTATGCATGGCAAAGCGGTGACAACACACACCTGGAGATGCACAGAAGTCCAAAAGGTCCACCAGGTATGCTTCCCAGGGAGAAGGGTAGATTTCCCCAGGCTGCCACAGGACTGGCTTTACCCCACCACAGCAGCTCTCTGGGGCGCTTCACGCCAACCGATCAAGAGTCCAGCAGAGGCAAATAAAAACTTTGATCACCAGATTTTCATCTGGGTTGCCAAGGTCAACTTTACCTATTGGAGATGCACTGAAGTGAGGGGCTGGCAGGATCAGACTCCCTCCTACAGCTCCCCATAGGAGCAGGGCCACCCTTTCTAATGGGGCAAGCCAATTTTTGCAACCTCTGGTCTCTGAGATACAAAGAAAGGCAACTTGTGCCTTATTGGTGTTACAAAACAACAGTTTCCCATCCAAAGTGCGGGATCATGGTCATGCCTACAAATCATGTTAGCTAAAGAACTTTCTACCTTTTCTCTTTAAACAGGAGCATGCACAGAGGAGCTGGGAATACTTTGGCCCAAAGAAGAAAGGGAAGGCATTTTAAACATAGTGAACTAAAAGTTGCGCAACAAACGTAATTGCAACCAAACACCACCTGCCAAGTGTTAAGAGACTTGATTCATGCAGCAAAATGTCACACCAAGTGGTTTGGATGCAGCCAGCTGTCACGGGCAAAGCACTCTACATCTAATGATGACAGGTTACGGGAGGAGCTCGTGGCTCAGGAGAAACCTGAGAATCACACTGATGACTTTACCTTTGAGAGGAGCTTCTTCAGAACCAGTGCAAGAACCAGAGCTCAAGTCAGGCTACGACTTGTGCAATAAACACACATGCTGTGGTCTTAAGGAGTTGAAACTGGGATGCTCCGGTGGTTTCGGTGGAATTTCACCACCTACAGCCCATGGCTCTGGGAGGCAACGTGCTATTGGCACCTAATAGTTTTGTCTTTTCATCTCTGACCTTTTCATGTCTTCCCTTTCTGTGATCTGTCAGGGCTAATGCTGAGAAGGAAGGGATGTGCAACAGCAGAGATGCAAAGTTTTCAGAGCTGTCATTCTCCACTGACACAGAAATGTATTTTCTTAAATTTAACAGTTAAATACACATCAAGGTGTTACAAACGCTTCCTTGTGCTACAAAGATGGTTAAATGTTGGCAGGATACCTATAGCCTGTACATGCCATGCAGTCAAACTTGATTTCTCATAAACCCTGCCTGGATTCATTTTCTTTTAATTTTATGTAAACAGCATCTCTAACAGTGGCAGCAGGACCTCACTGAAGAACCAGAGGTTCTGTTTCCCAAACCAAACATAGTCCAGCTCTTTCAGCTCAAACTGAGGTTTTAGCAAAGATCTGGATTTACTCACAGAGTTCAATTTGGAATCCAATTTTATAATCAATTCTTCATTGTTTAAATCAATGTTGCTGATATAATGCATCAGAGAACCTATCCCCTTGATGGAGGATTTTTAAAAGCCGTATTTTATGGCTATGTCATCACCAGGCATTTGTGGATTTAAAACGTTTGTGAAATAGGATTTTCTGGTAAAATCTTGTGTGGTCCATTAAACATACAATACACAGCAGAGGAAATACTTGATTATGCTTACACACTTTTCTTTCTTTCTGGTAATATTCCAAATGAATGCAGCCTCACCACATGGTTATCAGTTCCTAAGATGGCTTCTGAAATTTGTAATTTTACTGTTCTGCCTCGCAGTTAACAAGTTACCTACAACTACATTAACTTAGAGCTGGCCCTGCAGATATTTTGTATTTGCCCATGATATTACCATTAAAGCAAATTTCCCAGGAATTCCATTCAAAGGCCTTAAACATAGTGCATACATGTATGCTTTTGCAGCACTCCCATATGTATATTTTGTTTGCTTGTGTGCTGTATACAAAGCACATGTGGAATCTGTAAGCATCACAAACAGGATCATTAACTGAAAAATTAATCATAGTCATGCGAATCATGTGAATTTGCACTACTAGTTCTACTAGAACCCAGCACAGTGTCTACAAAATTTAATACTTTTCTTCAAATCTCAGTATGGGAATCCAACAGTTCTTAGCTGGCAGCACCGGAAGTGTCATTTTTCTAAGGATATATATAAAATGAGGATGTCTGATGTACATGTATGAAGTGATATATACATTCTTGTATTCCATGATGCATTACAAGGCACAGCTCCTTAGCATTAACCATTGTACAAAAAAAAAAAAATTCTACAGGGCATCAACTGCAATATATACAACTTAATATAAAAAACACCTTTTAAGAAATTCACTAAACAATAACAGTAACACTCCACAAACAGAAATACCTCCATTTTCATGGATTGAGTCTCCTGTATTTTTCTTCCCAAGCTGACCTAGCCATTGCCTTATGGATTTGCCACAAAATTTGTTAGCAAAGTAACATTTCTTGAAAAGGGATATTTTGCATGCATTTGAATGAAAGTTCAGGTTTTTTTACCTGCCTGATGTATTGAACAACACAGCGGGACAGTGTCATGAAAGTTGGGAATGCAAACAAAGAGTTGGGTCATCTAATGCTATTCCTCCAGGCACCAAGGATGCCCCTCTTTGAAGTGCACAATAAATCCACCAGCCAACCCATAATTACTGCCTCATCACAAAATTCAGATCTCCAGGATCAAAAAGACCAGAAGCTTAGCACAACATAGGAAGGGAGCAGGGGACAGCCCAAGTACTACCAATGTAAAGGAGATATTCTACACAGAACACTAGCTTGTACTGCCATTTTAACAAACTCAAAGGTATTCAACATTATCTAGTCTTAAATATATATCACACCATCTTCAGACATCATATTCCATTCAAAGAACTGTGATAGATCATTTAAAAAAAACCCATCTTTTCTTAACATCCATCATAGGGAGACATACAGTAGCTCCTGAAGCACACAGAGGAAAGCGTGCAGCAATTTAGAACAAGAAACAAGTACAAATAATGTAGACTCTGGAAATTATAGGCATGAAAGAAAGAAAACAAGATTCCAACTTTCAAAGTAAAATTCATTCTAATACAATTACAGTTGAAAATCACTGAGATAAATGGGAAAATACTAACAAGCATTCTCAGAATTCAAAATGAAAATTTGACTTTAAAACAGTGTTCTTGGTTGCTTTTCCTTACAGTTTTCCCCATAAAATGACAAATATAATAAAACACAATCTCCTACCCACACCAAAATAATGTTTGGCTGAGCTCTATTTTTGGTTCAAATATTCCTCTGTTGAGACAGCTTGCTCATGTCCTCATCAGAGTCTTGGAACCGTTTTCTGGCTTTACTACACATTCACTGTGTCACCATCAGTAAATCACATAATCTGTACACCACAAATTAACATCTGTAAAATTGGGAAAGTCATTCCTATTTTAAAAAGTTGTTGTGAAGCTCAGTTAGTTAAACCACTAATTATTTTGTTTAAAGTTATTGGAATTAAAGATGTTTACAGCTACATATGACTTTTGTAATCAGTAGTAGGTCTCAGCTACACGGATAAGTAATGATCTCCAGCAGTTTAGTCCAAATCTGAGCTAAGCAAAGTGAATGTAGCAGAGAGAAAGTTCTAGCAGATTCCCATGGGAATGGAAAAAAAATTTTTGCATTCAGAAGAAAGGAAATCCAAATCCTCATTTGCCCTTACTCTATAATAAACCCCACCCAGGTTCTACATCTTCCAAAGCACACCCTGCCCATATCATGCAACTGTCTAGTAAAAGATTATGCCGTAACTCTGACAATGCAGAGACAGACAAAAGTTTAAAATTATTATTGGAATTACCTGGATTTACTGACACATATGGGTTTAAATCCCCAGGGGATGGTTTGTATTGGTAACAGAGAAGATACGGAAAGTAAAACAGAGGCAATTACTCAATACTTCATGATAACCTGAGCTAGAATTGCCTGAAGCACCCATGTTTGCCTGACATAACTCATAGGCCAATGCTTGGGATAAACAGATATACTCATACTTTCTTCTGCTCTTACTGGAAAATTCTGCTTTCCTGCAGACGCATGGAAGGAAGCAGTCACTGGCCACCCCTGAGCACCAGTGCTGCTGATGCAGAGAGCCCTCAAGCATGAAGTCGCGTTGTCCCCTGCGCACACGCTCAGTCTCATCAGCAGTGGGGAATCCATCCAGAATCTGCCTGTTACCTCCAAGCAAGTTCAGTTTCCTGATGTGAACAGAAAGTCAAGCAGGAGAAGTCATTAGATACTTAACTTAGCTCAAAGAGACTTGTCTCTCTAGGTTGCCACTATGATTAACAAATAGGCATAAACTCATCTGTGAGCAATTTAGAGCAGGGATCTCACTGAGGTGCCCTGAATTATCTTCTCAGAGAGCTCATTCTTCTCCACCATTTGTAGGGAGAGCAGTCTCCTGACAGGTACCATAACCTGGGATCCTCTTCAGAAAAAAACCAAACCCAACAAAAACCAAACAAACCAAACCTGCTTAATTTTCGTGCTGATGGCCCTTGGGTATGTGTGGTTGAGGGGCAGCTTTGTGATGACTGCAGAGTCCTTACCAAGCCCAGCTGAGTCATAATCTTCAAGGAGGAAAAAAGGCTTTTTCCCTTTTGTGTCCAAACATGTGCAGGGCCTGGCATCTCTGCAGGCTCACAATAGAAGACCTATCTTATTCATGTTGCACAAGATCTGGAACCTGACACTTCTCTTGGGCACTCGGTCCTAAACGGCAGGATTTGTCTCTGACACTCTCCTTTCAAAACAAGTGTCAGCAGGTGACGAACTTTGTATTCTCTCACTCCTGCAACTTCAGAGCCTGGATCTCTGTTTCTCCAGAATTTATGAATAGTAAATGTCAAGCCCTTTGTTTTTTTCAGACCTGTAGTTCTGGTGTCAGAAAATAAAGGAAAGACGAACATACTCTTCTTTCCTCCATCCTTTATTTCGCAAGTTCTTACACTGAAGAAATAGAGTAGTATTGCTTGGTGTACAGTAAGCACAAATAATAATATGCATTCAGGAAGACTTCAGCGTATCATTGTGGCATCCTCCTGGCCTTGCCCACTGAGCTGTGTGCATTGGTGCACCTGACAATTACACGTGTGATAGTGTAACTGCACACCTTGCGGGGCTTGATTGGATTAGGTAACTATTGTTAACTTTTACTGAGATTTTAGTGTTTTGGTTAATTAGTTCCACCTCATGAGGCAAAGGTCTCATAATTACACTTTGCAGGATGTTCATTAGCTGAGCAGATTGCTTTCTCAGTTCAGGGCATCTCTCGCAAGGTCTCTGTGGTCACTGTATAAGGATTATGGCAACGGAAGGGATGATGAAAGTCATACTGAGTACTGTAAGCCTGCCCTTTCAGTGAGCTAGGAGTTCACGTGGGTCTAATGTGACTGGACAAAGCTGAGATTTAGAACGATCTTGACTAAAGCAAAGCAAATTATTTAGAGTGAACGGTTTAGCCCTTGCGCCTGTTTCTGAGTCGCTCACATCTTGTTCTGTGGATTGACTCTGATAACAACTTTATGCAAACATATTTCAACTAGAACGGCATGTGAACTGTTTACTTTGACTCTGCCTTTGTCGGTTCTGCCTTTGATTACTCCTTACACAGCCCCAGTTCACGAGCACTGAACTCCAAATACACACCTACTGTTCAGTTATTTCAAAGTCTAGAGAAAACCCAAACCTGTTCATCACAGGCTTTCAACAGAACATAAGCACATCCTTGAAGGCTTGACTGATTCTGGATCACCTCATTACTGAGGTTGTACAGTACGGGGTTTTCCTTCCCTGCTGAATTACTCACAGGTGAATGACGGCATGCGAGGACCCAGCCTGCCAGAGCAGCATCTCATCTCCCTTTGGGGACCCCGGGCTCTACCCTCCTGCAGACCGGCCAGGACAAAGGCCAACCCAAAACATCAACCCTCTTCTCTCTTCACGCAACAGGCTCTCCTGTTCCCCCATCAGCTGTGAAGCAAACATAAAACCACCTCATTTGCACGGAAGCTTGTTTGAAGAACAAGAAACGAACAGAAATACGATCAGATCACTCATTCTTTTGAACCAATGCTTCTACTAGCACATCTACTGCTGCTCTAAGCAGCTGCCATAGAGTCATTTTGTAAGCAATTTCTTTTTAAACTAGGATGTTGAAGAACCTCATAACTGATCACAGCCAGCATAGCTTGTATATTTTCCTGGAGACAATCAGACACCACTATCCATAGACTGGGGCATCATGATGGTAGAAACAGTACCCCTTTTCCAAAGTCTCCTTAATATTGCCTCCTAATAAAGAGTGATTTCTCAGGAAGTGCTGTACCTATTACCCACATGTTAATACCAGCTTAGGTTTCATTATGACTAATGCCATTATAAAGAATTCCAAATGAATTATTCATGATTGGCTCTTTCTTTTAATGCCTTTGGCATGTGGCATGTTTTCCACATTGCCTGCAAAATGTCTGTGGTAGGAAAATGCTCATAGGTGTCCCTGGCAGCTGGAGGCTGAAAATGTAACTGTTTTGCTTTGTATCCAATGATGGAAGCTTAACATTTATTTTCAGGAAGGAAAGTCTTTTGCTTCCCACAATTGGTCTCCTTGAAGTCAATATAAAATAGACTGGATGGAGGCTGATACACCTATCTTGATTCTTCAAGTGAGATACGTGGTCTTACTTTAAAAGAAAAGCAAATACCATCTTCATTACTCTGCATCACAACTGCTGCCAAAGAAAATGTCTCATGTTCCCTAAAAACTAAGAAAAATTTAAAAATATTCAGTACTCCTTAAAGTGGCTTCATTTCTCCAGGCCTCAGACTGAAATTTCTAAAGCTGGGGAAAGGATCACATATTTCCTCATCTCTTTCTTCAGCCTATGGTTAGCTTTTCTAAGTAAGGAAACTCCTTTGGAGACAGATGTGCTGCTGAAGTAAATGGGACCTGAATTTACTTGGGACCTGAAGGACTCCATGCCACAGCACAGCCACCGGCACAGAGGTAATGAGTAATTTAGCCAGGCTGTCACCATCTCCTCCTGTTCTTAGCACAGCACAGCTCCACATTTTTCCACTTGTGGTTCACAACACTACTGTTGGAGGCTTTTCCCAAGAAGGTAGACATTTTCCAACCCAATATAAAACATTCTCCAGTTTTCTCTCCCCAAACAGTTAAGCTTAAAGGAACCAGCAGAGCCCCAGGTACTTGGCAGTTGGAGACTCACAGATCTCCTACATGCCTAAAAGAAGTTTTATTATTTTTTTTAGACTATCCACACCTGAAAAAAATTATCTTTGTGTCTAGCCTAAATGAAAACCCCTGTGCTTGAGGATGTGCCTTCTTGTGCTCCCCAGGGGACACAGGCACATACAAGAAAGGTTGGACCAGGTCATGCCAAAGGCCCATCCCACACAATATCCTGTCTTTGGAAATGGCCAGTAATGGGCATTTAGGAGAAAGCGTATAAGAAGTGATGCAAGTGTGAAATTCTCCGTATCTTCTCCATTTCAAACAATTTGTGGTTTAAGGACTTCCTGAGCTGTAGCCTACATCTGCATCATCTCATTTAATAGCCCTTTAGAGACCTTTGCTTCCATTCACTTGCTTAGTTGCTTCTTGAACTTTAAATACCTAAAACATCCTGTGGCAGTGAGTTCCACAATTTAATTATGCATTGTGTGAAAAAGTAGATTTTGTTTGGTTACAGCCTGTTGTGCAATCATTTCATTTGGTACTGTTTAGTGTTATGAGAAATAGCTAATAACCATTCCCAACAATCATTTCTCCATATCACTGCTTATTTTAGACTGGCAATGGACAGACGACACTGGAAAGTACTGAAATTCTAAATTATAAACAAATGTGCAAAGGTTTGCAAGAAAGATCAGACTTAGGGGAAGGAAAATTATTTTGCATATATGGTAAACATATAAATGAACTATTAATATTTTCATGCATGTTTCTTGAAGCTGCATAAATGTGAGAAAATACTATTCACTCATCATAACTTTTGCTGTGACCATATCTTAGGAACACAGAAAAAAGTTGCTCCTGTCTTCAATACTATTTTCAGTGAAACAAAAGTCCTTATAATACAAAGACATTCGTATTGTACAAGTAGTAACATGTGAAATCATGTTAATTAAAGTTAAAGTGAAGTTTCCTTCCTAACAGTTAAAGCATTTTTAGTTGCTTTTCCAACCAACCACCATACTGAAGTATTCATACTATTCCCTTGCTGTAAGTATCGGGGCAATGTTATCTAAATAAAAAGGCAACAGTGAAAAAGTTTTTAAGAGAGACCCACTGTATGATTACTAGCTGTTGGTACTCGATGTAAAATATCTAACTTACAAAAGCACTTTGGCATGTTTTTGGACAAGCCTTATCAATAGCTGTAATGAGAAATGACTAACAAAGGACTTTCTGTACAAACAGCAAATGAGATGCTTGCAGACAGAAGGGAATTTATTCTGAGGGAAAAAGAATGAAGCCTAGTGTTCTCATTCACTGGCCCTTCACCTAAAGTTGTTTTATTGTTGTTAGTGTGTGTCTTAAGTACCATGAAGAACAGCATATGCTATTACAAGGATGTCTTATTTCATCTGACTTTTGTAACCCATAACCAAGCGCCACTGTCATTATCAGATGGCAAAAGTAAACTAGCGACAAAATCCCAGCATTCATTTTTTTAAATAGTCTCTAGAAAAACCTACTGGTGACATAAGTCAAAGCTGGAGACATAATATTGTCAGGACATGTTTAGTTTCCAAAACAGTAACTGTAGTAAATGAATACACAGGTATAAATAATTTCATCACTTAAGTGTAATTTATAAATGCAGAAATCTGTTTTGGGCTTTTTGAAAAGTTTGCTTTAGACAAGGTTAGAAAAAGAAGTTAAGACTGATGTCAGAACTGGAGCAGCCATCACTGGGGAGCGACAGCTTGTTTGTCGGGAAGTAACGAGATTGAACTCAACTCATTGCTGAAGGGCTGCTCATGAGAGGCATGAGTCTGCCCGGAGGCTGGGCAGTCCCGTTATAGCCCCTTCCCACACCACAGCAAAGAGCCTCTGAAAATCCAGCTCACATATTGTGAAAGCACAGGAGAAAGAATAAATTGAGCATTTTGATTCAGAGTGGATTAAGGCCCACTGAAAGATTCCCATGAACGTCACCCGGCCCTAAGGATCTCCTTTATCATAGTGGCACAGCTGAAGCTCCCGCACTGGCCTTCAAAGGTCTCTGTGCACTCAATACCCCATACTGGGCCCAGTCTTGCTCCCTCCCCACTGACACTGGAAGATACCTCCTCCACCACGTGGACTATTTAGTCTAGAGGACATCATGCGATCTGCCATCTCTCAATGACTAAACAATTTTGGTGGTCTGCACAGAGGCAGTCGTAGGAAGTAATGAATGGTACTATCACATTATCGAGCTGCTTCTTGCTTTCATTTCTGTGGGAAAAAGAAATAAACAAGAACTAGCAAAGACCCTGCTAAATCCACACTCAAAGAGAGATGTGAAACCAATTAGTAAGCTAGCCCAGTACCCATAGAGTTGCTGTCTACACCATGAAATGTTATAAACCAAAACAAAACACAAAAGAAAAAAAAAATCAAATCAATAAAGAACAGTTCATGCCAAACAATAAAGCCTGCAGGTGCTTGCAAGGTGCAAATTCAATATGAATAGCGGCACTTTTAGAAAACCAGCTATGACTGAGATGAAACAGAGCAGAACAGAAATTCAGAAGCAAGTAAGGATGCGTTTTCAAAATATGTCAGGATTTATTCTGTTCCTAAAAGAACCAGACAGTTAATCCACCCTGTTGGCAGGTGCATGATAGTAGGTGATTCCTTGCAACAACCTCTATAACTATTCTCATTATATTATTCTCCAGATGGGGATAGCGGTAAAGCGAGCAGGGACAGAGGACAGAGATGGAGAGCCCCTTTGCCCAGCTTGCAATGTAACTCAGCATGCAGAAACGAAGGGCCACTCAAACAGAATTACTTGAGTGGGGATGACATACGGCATTGGTTCAAGTGTCTCTGTAGACACCAGCTTCTGCAACGTATCTTTGGGAATTATGGGTACCTCATTTTGGGAAGGGGGAAGATGATGGTAGGCTTTGTTGCATCTCAGCAATGACTCTGAATTGAGTAGGAAATGAGGTGATCTGGTTCAAGGATGAAAGGTGCATTTCTCAAAGAGTATATGATTTGGAGCTCAAATTATTGCTGTCTTCTAAATAACCACACCCTCCTCTTCCCCTAAAATTCAATTTTCTGCAAAATAAGTTTTTAAGGAAAAAGTAAAAGCAGCTTTACTTAATTACAGTATTTAATTTGTTTCAATCAATTTCCAATTAGATCACACAAAATACTAAGAAATTTAAGAGAAAATTTGTTTCAGATTAATAAACAATTTTTCCTTTTTTGTGTCAATATGTCAATTTTAACACTGTTGGAATTCCTCCACCCTGTTTTCTCCCAAAACCAAAGTTTTCCAGAAGATGCAGCAGCACTGAGACATGCAGAAACCAACAGCTGGTGGAATATGGTTTCTTCAACATTTCTCTAGCCAGCTCTCGTCATCCATGGCAGGATGAGTTGGTCACATCTGCTGACCTCTTAAAACTGTGGCTGCTGTGAGTAATTCTGGTTTTTCCCACGCAGTGAATAATGCCTACGAAGTGTCACAATCCCAAAGACTGTTGTTACCACCTACCAACCTTGGAGGGAGAAGAAGTATAGAATAAGGCTGTTCTGTGTTTTCAAATAATGGAAAAAACCAGTTATGCTAAATAGCAAAAAAAAATCCCCATCTTCCACACTGACCCTGCAGAGCAGAGCCTGTGCTGCATGTTCCTGAGTTCTGGGATCCCTGGAGACCAGAAAATTCATCCTTATTTATTTATTTAAATTAAAAATCCTAGCCGTAACCTCAGAGGTGTATGTTTATTATCAGCTCCAATGCACTTGTCACAGCTTTGGCTGGAAGGGAAGCCAGGGGAGGATTTAAAAATAATAATAATCATCCAAGAAATTTCTCCATTTCAAATGTCATTGTTTTTTGTTCCTAATTAGAATACAGTTTGCCTTTCAGATTCCAAAGCTTTTGGATTAGTGGTTTTAAGCATGATGTCATTTTCCTGTCTATATGACCACAGCATAGCCTTACTTTGAGTGTTTGGTAACAACAGAAAAATAACTGTGGAAACCTATATGCAATTCTGCAGGATCTGAATTAGTGCCACACCATTACCAGTCACAGATCAGGAGCAGACAGGCAGGACCTCTACAAGGGGACGTGTCTATTCACTCTGATTCTTTCCAGAAAGCGAGGCTTTGCCAAAACAACTCAGCAAATCCTACTCAGAGACTTATGCAGTTACCTGTTTCAACTACCCATGTTTTATGTGCGTATGTAAAATGAAGATAGTTTGTCTGTTAAAACAAAACAGGCAGAAAAAGAATTAGTGGACCAGATTTATTCCACTTACAACTATATTATATTATTCCAGAGCCAAATTTCATCCATATGTGAATTGCAACCCTTCAGTGACATAATATATGAGCAATTTCTGGTTTGCTATCTCCCTTTCTCCCCCAAATGCACTTCTGTTCCCCTTGCAGAGCAAAGAGGATCGCTGGTATTTGTATTAGAATTAGCATTGCTAAAGTTTTCAGTGGCCTTAACGATCTGACTCAAATTATTCAGGACAGTTTTTCAAATTATTTAAGGACAGTTCTCGTCCCTCACCTTCACTTTCACCTTAAAGCACGGGAGAAGAGGGTGAACACCAAACTGGGATAAGAAGACAAAGGATGACATGATAGTAAAAAGGTAATTTGGCTACAACAAGCCAGCAGCAGATCAACCCTCTTGTAAACTGCATGTGGATAACGTGAGTTTGGGTTTTCCAAGGGTTTGAGTGGTTTTATATCTCTCATTATTAATGGATTTGCTGCTTGTGTCAGCAGCTGGCTTGGCAGCACTGGGTTTGTAGATGCTTGGTTTTCTTATGGAGAGATTTCAGTGAGTCTGTCAGGCTGCCTTGTGCTTTTGGATCACCCACAGTCACGTGTGCTCAATAAAAATCCACCCTTGGTTGTTCCTGCTGGTCCTGAGCAGAAGGCTTTGGAGCATAAAGGTCTTCTCTTGCCTGTTCAGGGCTGCACTGAAAAAGCCAGCTGGGGAGGGGTCCTGTGACACTGCAGCCTGCTGGGGTAGTCACAAGGCATCTGCCCTCAGCTCCAGCCAAGGCAGCACCCGATGGACACCAGGTGAGACAACAGGCAGGCTAGGCCACCAGAAACATGAAACCACCCCATCCCTGTCTCCCCAGAAGCCAAGGCACACATGCGCACGGCATGTGTAACAGTTCAGTTAGCATTTGATGAGCATCCCAAAAAGCCATCTTGCCGACCCTCCCTTGAGTCTCTATGCCAAACCCATTCATACTGGAGTGATAATAGTTGACAGGAATCAGTTTAGTTTGGCTGAAAAGGAAGCATCTTAAGGAAAAAATATGGTTTCAGAGGCCCACCCAAAAATGCAAAGGCTGGACTCTGTCTGAGAGCAGAACTTGGCCTCCTGTCTCCACTCCCACAAAAAATGCTTGTAAATGTTATGCTCTTTGGGCTGTATTTTTTTTCCCCTGCATTAAAAACTGAGTGAATTTAGTGCTTATAAAACCAAGGGGCTGATAGCAACTGGCTAGAACCAGATGTTAGGAAGACTGGAGCATATCGTACAAACAGGTCGTGCACATATAACGATTCAGAAGTATGTAGCTGCATTACTTATGCTCAGTCAGGTTAGTGAGCAGACTGATTTCTGAGGCAACACGAAAACATTATGCCCAAACCTCACGGCTTGGGAAGAAAGGGAAGGAGGGGAAGGTAGAGATGTCTGTAGGTATCCACACCTATAGATTGTGAGAGAAGAAATATATTCCCTCTCCCCACCCTTTGCAGCTCTGTTTTTCCCTGCTGTCCCAGCCAGCAGTGCGTGGCGAGCCCAGCGGGGACAGACGCAGTGCTCGGTTATGTTGGTAACTGAGCAAGTTGCTCAGCCTTTGGAGATGAACGAGTGTCCCAGTGTGGGGGACAAGATGACCTCCCGGGACATCCAGCCCGACATTCTCCTGGTGTGGTGGCTAAAGCAGTCCATATGGCTCTACCATTCAGGTTGCACACAGATCCAAACGCTTTGAGGAGGACTTGTACCAGAAATATGTGCCTGAAGAGCCAGCATCCCTTTCAACAAGGCCCGGAAGTCAACTGGTACAATCTGCCAGTAAGTCCTATGGAAAGACAGGCCTATGTAGCTCAAATTCCTTCAGGAATTTGCAGTGTTAGTTTTAATGGCTTGAAGGGGTTTTTTCTTTGAACAAAAACTGGATCAGTTTTATTGACTTAGAGTGAAATGTTTCTGTTTATAGCTGTTGCTCCTTGAGATTTCTGTTAAAAGATTTAAACAACCTTAAAGTCTCCTCCTCTGATCCCACATCCCCAGGTCCATTCGGTGCATCCCCAGTTGGCTTTACTCAAACACCAAGGTCTCCCAAAGCTCAATTTTGGCCTTTCAGGCTCCCCCTAACACCACCACCTTCCTTGCTGCACAAATTTCCAGAGCATTTAGCTACCAGCAGGGCCTTGTACAGTGTTGGTGCTAATGAAGCCCTTCCTGGGCCTTTTTCCACCACACAGCCTGCCTAGCTGGCAGCCAGTATCTATTGACCATCAAGAAACAACATAAAACTCAACACAGCCACAGCTCAGCTTCTTGTTTGAATAAATTTTTTTTATATCCATTTCACAGACCTCAAGACTAGAAAGGAGCCATCACATACCTCCCTCAAGTTTTTGCACCCCACAGGGCCTTGCACCCCACCCCATGGTATGCCACCAGCAGTACTATGTCCACAACCAGTGGGTTGTGACTGCAACAGGAGACTCAGTGCCAGCAACACCTTCAGCCCCACTCAGGGCAGGGCTTCAGCGCGTGAGACCTCCTTAGGAACTCCTACCCCATGAACTATACTGCATGCTACATTCCTAACGACATCAAACCTGGTAACTTCATCCAGGAGACAATTCCTCCCCAGCTAGATCCAGCAATCACTGCAGTCTGTGCAGGACCTCAGAGTTTCTGCTCCCACTATAAAGCAGTAGTAGCATACCCTTCCCGAGTGCCATCCCTCCCTCCCTCAGGTCCATATTCCATCACAGTCTTTGTCTTTCTTTTCAGACTATGACCACATGCCACAAGGACTTCTGCTGCTTCACGAGACTTTTACACACATACCACTCACCTTATTTATCTGCTTTGTCTAAATAGTGAGAAGTCTGAGATCCACGAGCTTCTTTAGTCATCTATGCAGCATGAACTGGGATCATAGTGTGCGATCATTAGGAAGAACGGGGGATGAGCGGAAATTGGAAGTTAACAGTAATATTGGTGACTCTGGTGGTGGGCGCAATTTTAATCCAGTGACTCAAACTTGGCCAGCAGAAAAGTTGCAATGTATTAAACTGTGAGGAGTTTACAAGAGCTGAACATCTAAGATATAGCTCTGAGAAATTACTCCTTAAAACAGGCAAGCAAGAGCATCTCGGACAGAACTGGGAGAATATTATTTTCACAGGAAACACTCCGTGGGTGTGTTATAAACTCTGTTCTTTGGCCTGTCACCACATTATTTCTGCACTTCTTGTATTTCTCTCTCTTTTCTCATACTCAGGCACTGCCCCATGATACAGCAGAAGCGCATTTACATCTAAAATTACAGAAGTGGTCCATTATGCTTTTTAAGGTAGTAAAAAGGCTGCAGTTTGTCACAGCTGTCTAGAGCCCTGAATGCCTACAACTGGCAGAGCCATGATCCCTTTTCCTCTCCCCCCTGCCCAGGCTGAATCCGTGCATGTGTGCACACAGATTAAAGCTATGTACAAACAGCTCTTAATGCGCTCTCTGAAAAAAAAAAAAAAAAAAGAAGAAAAAAAGTGGTGCTGCAGTGAGGCAAGAGGTCAGAGCATTCCTAAGCACTTATTTCAGAACAGCTCTGCTTCGGCTGCTGCTTCCTGGCTTCCCACAGTGGCCACACCAGCTTTCCTATCTCACGGGGCAGGGGGAGCGTGGTGAGTCATCTCACCAGGGCTCTTTCCAGAGGTGAAAAGTCTCAGCATGTCCAGCAGAAAAGTTGCAAAGAGATGGGAGAGGAGTGGCAGACCTTTGTGGTAGAACGAACTGTTACAAGGCTGAGCTCAGAAGCCCAGGAGGACCAAGTCCTGTGTTGCTCCAAGCCAGCCCTTTCCCTTAGAGACCTCCCAAATCCAGCGTAGACACACTACCCCCTTACCTCTTCTGCAGCTTCCCCAGCAAAAGAGGAATTTAGTGACAATAGAGGTGGATAATTCTCAGGCATCTCTCAACATTCACGCTACATCTAGGCAGGAGCAAAGCTTCATAACCAAAGAAACAACCTCCAAGTAGCACATCTCAACTACCATCTCCCTTCTGCTCCTCCCAAAACCTTTATTAGCTCAGGTCACTCAGGTGCACAGCTCTCAGCCTCATTGGGTCCTTGTTAAAAAAAAGTGAGGAGGTCCAGCCCAGGCCCTACTTCAATGTCAGGAGTACACAGATGTGGGACATCTTCAGCAATGGGGAGGTTCATCCAGGGTGTTACTGGGTTGTTTCCATCTCATCAGATAAATCACCAAGTGAAGGAGTCTGGAGGCAAACTCTTTATATGACACAAAGGTCCCATGGGTGTTTGGAATTTCTTTCTGTTTTACACTGGGGTCATACCTCTCCCCTTCAGAAAGAGTTGAAGGAGGCTCAGGTTATGAGCTGAATAGGTTTCCACAACTAAGATGTTAGAATTCCTCTTTCAAAATTGGCTGGAAAAAGGCAGATCTCAGACTGCCCACTCAGTGGGGTTGGGTTCAGCTGGTGGGACACATGCCAGAGAGCAAATTAGTTTCTGTAAGGTTTTTCCAACCTCAGGTACAGCTCCTCTTCTGCAGATGAGGCATTCACGTTGGCCTTAAAAAGCAGGCAGGGAATTGCATGGGTTGGGGAAACTTCAATCTACTCACTGCAAATGCTGGGCTGTGAGAAGGTCTGCTTTTAGGCTTGAATTTCAGTGTGATGTGGTATTAAACCATCTACATTGGTCTAATTAACACCTTCTACATTACAAGGGAAGACAAAGCAGCTTTATGTTATTAACTCAAGCTAAGTGGGTTACATTAGAGCTTGAGTAGACAAAGCTAAGGGTGGCACTGCTGGTGTGGGCACAGTTTAAAGGAGTTTTCACTGATTCTAAGCTGCCTCAGTTGAATTAACAACACTGAACAAAACAACTTTTTTTTTTTCCCATGGAAGAATTGAGGGTCTCATCTAATGGCCAATAACATGAAATCACAGTCAGCTGCTGGGCATGGGGTAGCTGATCACACCATAGCTGCAAGGAAAAATAAATAACAAGCAAGCTCTTCAGAGCAGAGGGGGTTTCCTCTCTCTGTTAGGTCTGCATAAACCTCAAGATGGAAGTCAACTCTCATCTGAGGCCTTTGGGTGCTTGTATAGTATAAATATTTACTAATAACATAGAGAGCGCGAGAGCAGGAGAACAGTCATTTTTCTTAGTGGCTTAGGGTTAAGTACAGGGCAATGGCATCTTAAATCCAGATGTTCTCCTTTTGGGATTTGCCCACGAGGCATATTCTCATGAGATTTCTCTGGCAATTTTGATTTGGATAGTAGCAAGCACTTTTAGCCCAATGATATCATGAGCAGATGACTCAAAATGCTCAAGGATTTTCTTTGTAAATTCCAACAGTTTATTTTATGACTAATGCAGGGAAGAAAGTTTTGCAGATTTCATCTTCTCATCCTTCTGTGCTTCTATTTCCAGTTAGTTTTAAAGGATACTGAACTTGGCCTGCTAGCAGAACATTTATTTAAATTTATATATCCTATATAAATAAAAATATTGCATGCACATGAGTGTGTGTGGGAGCTGTTCCCAAGGTACTGGTGGAACGACTCATCCTGATGAAGAAACAGAGACAATGAAGATGTTGGGAGCTTCCCCTTTGGCAGAGTAAGACAAAATAAATATAGGACGCCCCTTCCCATTGCAATTGTAGCAGGGCACAATATTTAACGCCATTTTATCACCTGTACTTGAAAAGAACGGTTCAATAGTTATGATTCTTGCATCTTTGGCCAAAAGAGTAGGAGTGCCCAGATCCTTTATATAAAAAGCCCTGAATGCGACAGGAGAGGGTGGAAGCACACATGAAGATGCACACCGTTTACCAGCCATGAGTGCACGAGTGAGGAGCATATTTAAAGACCAAGCAGAAGCTAGGCACCAGCACCGGAGCGAATAAACACAGGAAATTCATTGGAGGTGAAACTGGGCTGTCTTGGCCAGTGCAGTCTCACAACATCATCAATTCAAGGCTTGCACAGGGGTGATTTTTCTCTCCGTCCAATTCACTAAGGAGTTGCACGCTACTTTGGTGGATTTTCTGCACAATTACAGATTATTGCCATGGTAACAGATGCATCACATGACAACTTTGTTACCTCAGAGACAAGAAACAGCTGCTTAAAGAAACAGGCATCCTTCAGGAATGGGGATATTTATTTTCTTTTTTCCTGTTGGCCTCATATTGTTTTAGGAGTCCTCACTGATTTTCTCATGGCTGCAGCTTCCATCATTTTGATGTTAAAAATGTTTCAGTGCATCAACTGAAAGTTATTTTCTCCCACGTCATATTTTTCCCTCTTACTAAGAAATGCAGCATATGTTTGAAGAAAAAAAAAATAGAGTTCCTGTAATTTTGGGAGAAGCGAAATGGCTTTTTTCCTCCCTTGTCAGCATCTCTCTTTAGTGCTGCCATTTTGTTTTTATTAAGTTAAAGAGTACTGAAACATTGCTAATGATATTATTTGAGAGAAATCCCAGATCCCCTGAAGTCAATGCTACTTTGCCATCGGTTTGAGGGAGGCCAGAAGTTCTCTCTCAGACCACATTCTGCAGAGACCCAAGTCCCTCCTTGCTGCAGGTACCTCTGGAGCACCAGCTACATGTTAGTTTAACTGGCCAGGGAAAATCAACAGATGATATACTCTTGTGTAGCTCGATAATTATTCTTTACATTTATGAAAAAAAGAAGTTCAGAGATGTCATTTTTAGCTACCTCAATTTCTAGGCAACTTTAAATTAAGAAACCTCTTTTAAAAAGCTTCACAAAATAAGCTAGCCAGTTTGGATTTTTAATTCCAGCTGCCAATTTCTTTTAAGTTTTCAGTGCATAAGGTATAATAAAACGCTCAATTTTTTTGCCCCTGTTTTACAACCTGTTCTCCCACTATATGGTATCTTCCGTTCACCTCTGGGGAGCCTGACAGAGCCCACTTGCAACCTGCACCCCGATGGCACCAACCGCTCTCCCCAGCCCGGCACATCCCCAGCACCCGTCCCGTTCAACCCACCCTGCGCAGGAGACCCCCGGCTGCCTCAGTCACCCCGCTCCCCTGAGCCGGCAGCCTTGATTAAGGACTGGTGCTCAGACAGCCAGACCACTTCAGCCCACAGTCAACGTCTGATTAATTAAAGGCTTATAATTAACCTTCATGGCTGGAATTTCCCAAAGACCTTCATGGGTGGAGGTGCACAGGTCCCATGGACTTGAATGGGAAGCTGGAACAAAACCGCTTTCATCCCTCACTAGAATCCCCCTGCGCACCAGCAAAGTAAAACATTTCCCTTTCCCAGGTTTGGACATCTTTTCCCAGCCTCGCAGAGCTGTCAAGTCCTCAGAGAGAGCTGGAAAATAAATCATGCGCAGAAAACACTGCGGTGTCCTTCTGCTACCACCACCGCTGCTCATGCTCCGGGCTTGAACGACCAGCGCTCCAGCCAGCACCAAGCTCTGCATCATCCGGCAGAGCTACTCCAGATTCACCCCAGCGTAAAGCAGAGCAAGAGTCTGGCCCACAGGTTTCATGCAAATAGTCTCAGTAATGAGGACTAAGGAAGAGAAATACATCAGACATGTGAGAGAAACCCAGATGTTTTTCTCTTTAACCATTTTTTCTGTTTCTTTCAGGAGTCAGATTTTTCCCCCCGAAATGTTAACTGGGAAGCCACCTCTGCAGAGGACATTTTTGTTAATGAGGCCACTGCCTTAATGTGATTTTCTCCAGTTAAATATTTCTGGTAAATGAAATTCTGTTGTGCAGCTTAATTTAGCACTGTTATTTTTTCGTTGTTGTTGTTTTTATTTGACCACATGGAGCTCAGTGACTTGTAACCCAGTCCCTCAGCCTATTTTTAAATTTCATGCGGACCTTTTTCAGTCATTTATTTGGTTTTTTTTTAGAAGCATGAGAATGGAAGGACCAAACAATGTTGCTTTATCATTGAGAGCTTTTGTTTCACAGGCACACAAGATCACAAGTGCAATGAGTTAGTTTGGATCTCAGCCCAGGCTCTGGTGAAGAGGAAATCACAATTTATTAGTGAAGACTCCTAGTCTTGTAATTTCCTGTTCATGTTAGCGCTCTATGGAAGATGTTGCACACTTATCTTATGGTTCACATCTTGGTCCAAATTATCCAGAGGACACCAGACAAATTTGGACAGCCCATTTACAAGCTGGTCACAATCCTGAATGGCTGGCAAGCACAGGACTTCGGGGCCTCGCCCTGACACCCTTCTTTCCCTGATTTGCCCCTCTCCTCTGCCTTAACTGTGGTAGCACTATTGGTGGCAGCAGGGTGAGAAACCCTTGGTTGAGGCAGTAGTGATGAAAGGCTGCGAGACAGAGCTCAGGGATCCCTTCGACACCTGCACTCCCGATCCTAGGGATCAAGTTGTATTAAATTGGCTTTGAAAAACTCAGCGAGATCTCACCTGGGTGCCACTCTGGGTATTTTCTAGATCATCCCAACCCCATGTACTTGTTGAGCTGAACAAATGTTTTTGTTTCCACTTGGTGACAAAGAAACAAGGGCTGTGGTGAGGGGAGACACAAATGCTTTTAGTGCCTTAGCAAAGTAAAAGCAGAAAATCAGCCGATTGAAACGCCCCGAACTTAAACAGGGCATTGGGCAGAATTAACAGACTAGACCTCCAAGCCATCAGAAATTCCCGGTTGAATAAAAGATTGATTTCAAAGACTCAAATATACCTCAAGGCCAGCATTTCCAAAGAAGACAGGAGCTGATTGGAGCTGAAGCATTCCTCTTGTTCAGTGCATTTGAGTGAGCACTTTAAGTCTCCAAAGATTGAACTATAAAGAGAAATTAGTTTATTAATAATTCACAGGCTCCAAGAAGAAAAAATGTCAAAAGCATATGCTCACGAGCAAAGCTGATTTTATTTTCCCTGTTTAGAATTGAGCAACATGTAGAAAAGTGGAGGGTGTCGAGCTCAAAAATTTAATTCAGGGCTTTTTCTCTTCCTTCCCTTTAACCCAAGCACGCATATATTCTGACTTCCTCATGAGAGCTGAAAGTTCTTCAAATCCCAAAAGGTTTGTGTGAAACATTAAAAGCACACTATCATCTTCAGCTCTTTAATAGTTTAGGACATTTTCATGGCATAGTTATTATCCAATAGCTCTTAATTGCAGCTTGTACATTTCAAGACAACACATTCACAGACTGGAATAACAGAGATTTTTAAACTCCTTATCCAGTAACATGGTTAAGCACATGTTTATTGCTAAGCACACGAGGTATCTCACTAAGTCTGACACTGCCTTGCCCCTCTTCGCCAGGCATATGAAATCTGTAATATTTATATGCTTAAAATCAATCATGCTATTGCTCCTGCACTTAGGCATTATGAGTCTATGATTCTCCCTTATAATTTTGGTAATTACTTGATTATAGGACACTAGTTAAATACAGGAATTGGAGAACATGTTTATTAAAATTCACTAAGACAGACAATAAGGAGGTCGTGAATTTAAGATAAAATGTCTTCCATTGCCCAATGGAGAAATTACAATCAGAGTAGGATTGTCTTCACAATTGTCATGTCCCTCTTATCAGTCAAATATTGGTTCTTTTTGTAAAGGTCCTTGTTTCCCTCTGCTGGAGAGCTGAATGCAAAAATGTAGAATAAAAAAAAAGAATTTAAAAAATAAATGCATTGACTCAGAATTTATTTTGAAGCTTCCATTTGTCACTGGAAGAAAGGAAATTAAAAAATTTTTAAAACAAAATCTTTCTTGCAAAGATTTTCATGGGAAATATTTACATCCTTCACATAGGCTCTAAGGAGCACGTCACACCATCAGTTTTCGACCCTCACTTGTTGAACTCAAAGTGCTTTTTGCAGCCCTCTGTAAGGTCGGTAGCTCTCACATCATCACCAAACTACTGAAATTACATGTCAAAAAGGCCCTAAGGTTCCTGCACCCTTCCACCAGTGCAGGTAAGTTTGTAGCAGTAAAGACCATACATGGGCCATAAAGTAAGAACCATAGAGAAACCCAGCATGAAAGCAGGAGGATGCCTATTAGCTTCCCTGGTATTTCCCAAGCTGATATGAAAGATGTAGGCACAGAGGACATCTGCCAGCTGCTCCAGGCTCCTGGGGAAGACAATTGCACAGCTAAAGAAAGCTCTCTTTCCTTCTCTTCATCTCACTGTTGCAGATTGGACCATTATGGGATATAATGAGCCTCAGTTTTACACATGATTAGGCCTGGAAAGTTTGATTCAAATAACACACTTGCAAATCAAGAGTGTAATTAAATTTAGGATGTGGCTGTCGGGGAATCTTCTCTAGTTAAGCAGCAGTAGGCGATGGTAGGTCTGCAAATGTGGGTTCTGATCCTGATTGTCAGCCCCTGTCCTGTCTACAGGGCTGTACAGTCTCCCGTTACAGCATGGGTTGGGGAAGAGACCCCCAGGTAGAAGAAACAGCAATTTCTGGCATCTAATCTGGGTAGCTGAGACATGGCACCTTTTCCTCATAAGAGAAATAATGTTTGAAAATTTCAAAACCACTCTAGCTTTTAACAGTGTCTTTGTCAGCTGCCTGGTCCTTGCAGGAGGGTGTCAGGGAGCAATGTCAGCAGGCAGGAGGGTTCTGCATCGCTGATGAACTGTCTGAACAAGACAGGTTACTCCCAAATGCGCGCTCTGCAGGGGAAAGCTAGGGCTTCTCCCTGTGCTTTTCCAGAGGTATTTTATCCCCAAAAGGGCTAAGCAATTAGCTACTACTACTGGGCTTTTTTTCCCTAATCTCAAGAAAGAGAAAAGTCTTATACCATGACCCAATCTCAGCAAGGAACAACCAGATTATGAGTTAGAATTACAGTATTAATGTGTCAGTCCCATTTGTTTCTTGGTTTCCATTATATTGAATCACAATATTACTGCTTTTGGAAGGAATCTGATGATAAAGAAAGCCTCCTCCCAACAACCGATGAGAACGATAATAGTGAAAGAAGAGGCCAACCATCATCATCCTAAAGAAAATCCACCAACACCAGGGCCCTGAAGCAGCTGTGATTCCCATGGGACTCTGCTCTGACTCAGAACATAGACTGCAGCTGATGCTCATCCTCCTGGATCACACTCACAGCCAACAAACTGTTGCTTTCTGAATTTAATACTTTTAACTATGTGAATTTTTTCCCCCAAAGATAATGATTTATTTCACCTCTGAATGAACCAAAGTGGAACTTCTTCCAGAGCGGCACTAGAAGAATGTAAAAAGCTTAAATTCTTTACGAGATGACTCTCCTTTTTTTCTTTCCCTTTGCAAGGAAAGCATGGCCAGGAGACAGTGATTGTTGTCCTTTCCGCAGGTTCCTCACAAGACACAGAGTTCATGGTGCACAAAGAACAAAACAAAGCAGGTTTTAGTTGCTCTTGGCTGCTCAGAGTTGTTTCCTAATATTCTGCATTACTCAAGAAAAGGATTAGCCTTTTGTTGCTGTGATAGGTGAACTGCAAAAGATGGAGGTTCAAATTCTAGAGTTACTATTTCATCCTCTCCCAGGCCAATTTCCTCTTGGCTCCAGCTGGAGTCCTTGAAATCCAGGGAAGTTTTGCCTGGCTATGGAGTGAGTAATGATTCCAGGAATCAACATTTGGACATAATACCAAATTGAGTATCTTTGCTAAATTAACTTTCCTCCAAAGGTCATCTCTGCAACATTCAAGCACACGATGTGTTATATTCAGAATGAGCCAGTCTCTATCTGCTTATCATAAAGCCAATATATGAATTACTGTTCATTTTTCCACAAGGCACATATCATTTGAGGCTATTAGGCAGTTCTTGTCCATACCTCCACCGGACAGATGTGCTCCTTGGGAGCGGTTGTCCAGGGTTTGGCAGTAATAACCCAGCGCAGGCAGCAAAATCAATCCCAACAAGTTTCAGAGGGACCCTTCCAAAGCTCCCCGGCATGTGACAGAGGGCTGCTAATGAGAGGGAGAGATCATATTCATTGCATGAGTGACAGGTGAAAGGGAAGATTAACGTTAGCATACACCTGCTCTTTGGTGCCCCAATTAAGACCTCCTACTGTTAGCAGTAACATAAGATGCAAATCAGCCAATGCCCTTCCCCCAGGAAGGCTGGGGCAGGATTTGGAATAAACTACAATGAGGAAAGAAACGCAAAAGCTTGAATGTCCTCCTTACTCTGCAAATCATTTGCTTGCTTACTGGTTTTCTCTCTTTCCTGCCTTTTCCTTGCCACCCTTCACCTCTTTCTTCTCATCTAGGGAGGGAAAATGACCTGTTTCAGCAAGGGATGCCTGCCCTGGGGACAATCCTGGGGACAGACTGGAAAGCTGTGATTTGAACTGACAATATTTATCCCCGCTTTAAATTCATTTGAACCAGCCTTGCTCAAGCCACTGGCAATAGACAGAGGAAATGGGTGGAAATATCATTGAAGGAGATATGTGGAACAGAGAAGGAGGGGGCTGTTCATCAGCTTATCCTGTGCTGGGTCTAGGGTAC
The DNA here is from genome assembly GCF_000687285.1 of Phaethon lepturus. Taxonomy (NCBI): domain Eukaryota; kingdom Metazoa; phylum Chordata; class Aves; order Phaethontiformes; family Phaethontidae; genus Phaethon; species Phaethon lepturus. Next base: position 12,776 of record NW_010544279.1, on the reverse strand, counting down.
TGCTTCTGAGGCAATATTTTAATGCAGCATTGGCAATCTGTGCTGGAATATTGCAAATCCATGAGTAGCTCTTGTGAGTGCTTTTCCAATATGTCCATACTATCCCTTTTTGTCTCCTCCTACTGTCCAATATTAATCAAATATTGCTTATCTGATAGAATTCCAGCTGCCAAGGTATTGAAGACTGCTGCTCGAAAGTAATTGTCCTTTCAGATTTCTTGTAGTTGTCATGTGAGGGGATAAGCCCAGAAAATGCAAATTCATTCCAAAGGAAAAATAAAAAAAAATTTGAACAAATTTGCATCCTTCTCTCTGTGAAAAAAAATGGTTAGAGGAGGTTTGAAAATGGCTTTTTTAATAGGTTAAAATTCAAACCAACAATGAAATTTTGGGTAGGTTTCCAGGGACCAGTTCTCCAGGACTCCTGCTTCCCTTTCTCCTGCCCAACCCAATGGGCAGAGGTGACCGCGCTGTGTGGCAGGCAGACAGCCAGGGCACTTGGCCTTTCCTTCCTCCTCCCAGCTCTGCTGGCTGTTGGAAAACATGCATCAACTTGTTTTTCTCTCTTCAGGCAGAAAATAAAATTGGCAAAAATCTTCCCAGCAGGAAGCCAGGAAGCCCTGCTTGAATTTTCCCAAAGGGAGGGGGCAACTCAGCAAAGTCAGAATTTTCCTGCAGAAAATTTCAATTTGCGTAAAGACAAATTTTTATTAGAACAATTTCTTGATCGGAAACATCTCAAAAACCCATTCCAGAGCTTTATTGGCAGAGAAATGAACTCCTGCATTTCACATCCTTGGACTCTTTTCTCTAACAGTCAGCTTTTGACCATGCAATTAAAAATACCTCAAATCCTTTAGTTTGTTGGTCTATTGCACTTTCTATCTGGGCTGACTTAGCCCAGATCACCAGAAACAACTACGTACAATAGTCCTTAGAGCTCTAGAAACACTGATGCATAGGAAGGGAATAAAATTCATAGGATACTCTCTAGTTCATCTATCTAGTCTTGTAATCTTTTGACAACATCCATAGATGGGAGCTAACTAGAAAGCAATAGTTCTGTGGCTCAGTTTCTCAAATTCCTACTTATACTGAAATTAGAGCTATGAAATCTAGTTGTGTTGTGAGAATAAATTCCTCAGTGGCACTAAAAAGCCCTCAGATATTAATGCTGAGTACTTGCAAGGGTACATAGAAAGATGGATGGTGTGTACCCTTTGGCCCCTGGAAACCGTTTAAGTTCCATTGATCTGTAAACCTCTCTGATCTACTAGCTCTACTCTCCAAAGCTGTTTGCATCCAGTTTTCTTCTCTGCCTCCACATTCAGTGGGGTTTGGATTGGCAAATTTAAGGAAAGGGTCAAAAAGATGTTTTGGAGAAAATCTCTGAGAAAGAGAGGACACCCCACAGACCTGGTTCAGGGCAGGGGATCGGTGAGGGCCCAGGCTGGGTCGCTGCTGGTGGGCACCATGGCTGGCTCTCCCCAGCCTTCTCTTCCAACCCTCTGCTGCTCTCAGCCATGGACTCAGGCAAGTACCAACAGATATCAGGCAGAAACTGCAGGTAACAGCACAGCAAACATACATTAGGAATTTTTCCTGCCTCCAGGTGCTTCATCGTCCTTTTCTGCCCCCTCTCACTTCGCTGTAGCGGCTCCCTAGCTTGGCTCTGTCAAAAAGAGCCGAATTAACCTCAATGCTTTTTTTAGTAGGTTTTCCTAAATCGGATCATTCTGAGAGCGTTGAATGACGAGGAGCTGGGGCACAGTGTCTGCAGCCAGCCTGGCTTCCAGCCTGACCCGCTGCTTCGCTCCAGCTCCCACTGGAGGGTTATGGACTCCTGTGAAGATGTACTGGGGGAAAGAGGAGAGTGTGTTGTGCCTGGCTTGGGATGAGACTGGGATGGACAGGAAATTTGTGCAGAGTTGTTATGCAAAGACATGCAAGAAAAAAATAACCTGCATTTATGTATTAAAGGATGTTAATTTGCTCAGAGTAATTTTCCATAGATTTTATTGATTGACTTCAGGCTTTGAGGGTTTAACTGCCGTGTCAGTTTGCCCACTTTAATTTAGCATGTGGATGACTTATAACAACAAGCTTGTTTATCACTTGAAACCCTTCCTAATTAACGATATACAAAAGAGGTATAGGGAAAACACTTTGGGTGAGCACATTCCCTTCCCTTCTACTTCATCCTGGAAAAGCTCTTAAAACTTGCTAGCTTCGGTAAATTATTTGAAAAACTGTTAAATACGTAGGCATAACAGCAGCGGCAACTGTGCAAAGCTCATGTATCTCCCTGAACTGGAATACTTGCTGGAATCTTGTTGAACAATGAGGATTGTTCCAGATTTAGAACAAGAAGAATAAATATCACTATGAAAGGTTTTCATCAGTGTCTTCAGCCTCATCATTTTCTACTGCTGTGATTCAGCTATTAAAGTGTACACATCCTAGGGAGGAAGTCAAATTTTTACAAAAGGGAAAAAGAGGGATCAAACTTGGCTGAGATCAAACAGGGATACAATCGTTCTGCCGCTGGCTTAGCTTACAGTGCTGGGCAATACATTGGACACCTCCCTGTTTCATTTGTCCATCTGTAAACTGTTAAAACAATTCTCACCCCAGCATCCAGGAGAAATCAATCATCAAGACTGAACTGAACTAAACAGCAGTTAAGTTCTTGGATGGAAGACATAATAGAAACACAAATATTTTTACTTGAAGTGTTATACTGCCCTCAGTGTAGACTCTACTGGTGGTGAAGTTAAACAATGCACATTCTCTTTGCTTTCAGGACAGACTGAGCTTTCAAACTTTTTTCAGAGGATTATATAGTAATAACATTGTCTTTATCTTGAGCCCCTTGCGAGGTTGCACCCAGTAATACGCATTGCAAAACCCCAAAGTTTTTAACTCTGAGACACAACCCTGACTACTCTCTAGCAGCTGCCTTGCAAGCAGACCCCCAAGCACCTTTATCGTGAGCCACCTTAGAGAGATCCTCGCAATTAATGGACCTTGTCTTGCCCCTTTACTTGCATACAGCAGCAGTATTGCCAGTTCTAAGCACTTGACATCATGGAGTCAAGCCTCTAAAGCAGTCATGACAATGCTTCAGAGACAACTTGGAGGTCTTTAAAGAAGGAATTCTAAAGGAATAAAAGAGTTCTGCAATTCTAGGAATTCTCTTTCCCATTTCTTTTTTGAAACAAGCTTCCACTTTATACTGAAAATGAACTAAAATATTCCACGGTTTATTTTCAACAAATAATACAGAGACTAGTTTAGGGTGCAGCTAGAATTTGAGCTGCAAGCTACAATAATGATGGCACTGCCTAACTTTCCATCAAAGACCTAGAGGCTAAACAGATGGGGAAACTGAAGTCCTGCCAGAAGTCACCCCACTGCCCAGTGCCCCCACTTCTCCTGGCTCCCAGTGCAGTGCTCTAGTCACTTGGCTGCACTGTCTTCCCAGAAAAAAACCTGAAGACCCCATATCTGCATACTGAGGGATACTTTCCTTTCCTGTGCACCTTCAACTACACAACTTGCATTAATCCAACAACATGATTGCTGTGTGACCCAAGCACAAAGCAAAGGAGCAATGTACATGACAGCTTCCAATATCTTGCCAGGCACTGTTGTTCAGAAATTTTCTTCCAAACCCTTAGGTCTGGCCATTGCTCAGTGGTGGCCTTGGCATGCAGAAATGACAGCACGTCATTTATCTGTTAGCTCTGTGCCCGCCTCAGCTTTGCATGTGCCAAAGTTGCTTGTGGAGCTCCCATTGGTCCTGACGATGCTTTCAATTTAGCAAATGTTTATGTGAGTCTTGGTTGGAAAAGGATGGAAAGAAGTCCAGGCACATCACTCTAAATAGATCTGTGGGTAACACTTTAGCTACACATTGAACTTAGATTTAGTAGCATCGTTATTGCATGTAATGTTTATTTTATTAGGTTTATTTTATTAGTGTGCCCACAGCAGAATGTAAGCCTTGTCTTTGTCAACTCAAAAGGAACCCCACAAGAGGCTCTGAGTAGAAAAATATGGTGCACTTCATTTTTTCCTTTGGAAAAGCCAAGCAGATGCTGATGAGTGGATAGTCACAATAAGTGTGTGTTTTGAATACAGTGCTAAGCTCTGAAGCTCAGCTGAGTTAACTTGGTGGGAAGTTGGGTTTAATTTGATCCTGTCTCTGAGTGTTCATAAAATGATGCAATTCAGCTTTAACCAGATGAGCAGTATCATCAAAATACATTATTTAAATCCCACCCCCTCAGCCATGTGGCCAAATTGGAAGAAGTGTCACTTAAGTATCTCCTTCCAGGCCAGGAAAAGATCAGTCACACTTTAAATTAAGTGTCTCAAGTAAGGATTTAATTTAGACTTAATAAGACAGCGATTGTACGTTAAATACCATCGGGTTATTAAAACCATATTCATTGAGGTTTTACAGCTATGTCAGGACAATATGCCATAAATGGAAAAACTGCTAACAAGGCACAGTTATTGATTCTGACAACATGTGCTAGATAGGATGCATTTGTATGTTCAATAAAAATAAGATAAACATAGAAGAAACGCCCACAAGCATGTTTTCCAGAGTCTCCATGGACTCCTTCACCAAAGAGTCGGAGCAGTCAGAAACAAGAGTGAAGTTATCCTCTCCGCCTCTTTAAGAATGAGATTTATTTGTCCTATTGTTGGAGAAACTGAGGCACAGAGATGACTTCAAAGGCATTTCCTTACGCTTTGCTAAAAATCTTTTGGGAGAGCAGAGATTTAAAATTACCCTTACGTTTCTCCTCCTGTGCCTTAACCACAGGATAAACCTGGTAGAGAAAAGACAGGGTGGGTCTGAACGAGGAGGCTGCTGATCCTGCCTAGCCAAGGACACAAGCGTACCCAGACATGGAAGAGGACATTCAGCGGCATCTGCCAGGGCAGTCCTCTGCTGAAGAGGGAGTGCCAGGTCTGGGCAGACCCAGAGCACCTTTGTGTTTGGGATGAGCGAAGCACAGTAGATCCTGGAGGTATTAGGGTTTGTGCTTAGCTGGCTGGCAATACCTCTGCCTGCACAATAATGGGAACAATATTGCATTTGCATATACTCATTTACACACAAATGCACATATCTGTGTGTGAATGTGTATATATAATACATATATATGTATAAGAGGACTTTAAGGAGGGACTTTCCCACTGGAGCAAAACTTGGAAAATGAGAATGTTTATACAAAAAAACATTTCCTTTGCCAACAAGTTTCTGTATTCCCCTTACTGTTATTAGAGACATTTGTGTTTAAATCAGAGCTCCCAGCCCTGCCTCTCCTTCCATCTGAGCCTACACAGATTGCATAATCTTCTGTTTGTGGCATCATCGTGCGTTGCTATAGAGATAGGGGAAATGTCTCTGATGATGATGATGTCAGATCGCTCAGCCAGGTAACTCCAATATCAAGACAGAGGAGGAAAGGGTCTGTAAACAGAAGTAAAGCACCATCTCCAGTAGTCAGTAAAGAGGAGAGGTAATATTATTTATAGACCTTTAAAGGTAAACAGATGTCAGCTCCAAACAAGCGTGCCTTGAAAGCTTTCTCTAGTGTGGAAGTCACCAGCTCTGCTCTGACTTTCAAAGGCTTTGCTTCATCAACATGACTTTTTCAATTGATCTTTTATTCAATGGGCTCTATAAATTTGGGAGTAGTTTTCTCGCTACTATGGCTAGTAATCATAGCTACTGTCATGGGAACGTGGCAACCCTATGAATACTTTGTCTGTCTCATCTTGTGGCTATGTCTGGGGATGGGCTAAGAGTGAAAACTCAGATCCACTACTCATAAGTAATATGTATCGCTCCTATTCGGGACTGCAGACAGGGTTCAGTCCTGACTGCTCTGCAGTTCTGCTAGAGAACAACACCCAAAATCTCCACAATAGGGAGCTCACAGGGGTGGCAGGGAGGTAGAGGCATGGCTGTGATGGGATCCTCCCTCCTGAGTTGCCAGAATTGCAGTTTTCCTTAGAAATGAAAATACTTTTGGGTCTTGGAGGTGGAGCACCCTGTTTGTCAGGCTTGCTTCAAAGCACACTCTCACTATCTGTGTTGGAAATCCCCAAGGCTGCGCAATGAGGCCATCCCAGACCGCATTTGAGAGACTCCTGTCCAAGCTCCCAGGGGAAGCTCAACATCTGAAGGCAAGTTTGGCTTTCAGCTCCTATGGTCCTTTCTCTGGGTCTGGGCATCAGGGGGACCAGTCCAGCACCTTGGGCCAGATCCTGCAACCCACTTGTGGGAGAAGATGCAGAGCCTGAGCCACCACCACTAAGGGAAGGCAGGATGTGTGGTTGGGTGGATGGCTGTGGAGGCCAAAGGACTGGCATAGCTCTGTCTGAACCACACCGTGCACAGCCGTCTGCAGGTACCATGGTGTGAGGAGGGCTTCAGGCTGGCAATGGTGGCTGTCTTCATATGAGCCTCCATCAGCTAGATCACAAAATAATTCAAGCCCTCTTCCTGGCATGGGGTTTCAGGAAAACAGCAGCCAACCTGGCAGACATGTGGGTGGGCTGATGGCCACCAGCACTAACAGACACACATGAAGCTGTCACAGACTCACCCGCCCCGAGCAGGTCCCACTGCCACCACCTCTCTGCTTTGGGATCTCAGGCTTCTGCCCTGCTCTCCTAACTTAGGAGCTACTTTGATCTGCAAGTACCAATCCTCGTGAAGCATCTTGGTTCGCACACTTTATATTTTATCTCACATTTCTGCCTACATCCAAATTTTCCTCCTACTCTTTCGCCACAATCAAAACACAGGTTTACATGACAGTTGAAGGAAGCTGATCTGAAAGACAATTATATTTTACAATTTCTCTAACTAGGAAAAAGTAATGGCTTGGTTTCTTTCCGCTCCAGACTGTTTAATTACCGGGGTATCGTGGAATGCCTGCATTGTAATAAAACTCCAATGTGTATCCAGGTATCAGGGGATTTATTAACTTGCACTCAACACTGGCAATCAGCAGCCAGGGTCAGATGTGCCTGGTGATGATGACATCATCATTTTTGGCAGCTCTCTCCAACGAGTGTTGAGTGAGGTAATGTCCCCAAAATTAAAACTGACAGCAGGATTAATAATGATAGATTCTTTGAGCCTTTTCTTTGTGCTTTAAATTGGTGTTCTATTTCTTCCATCAGGGGTTGCCAAAAGATCATCATAACATTCACCCGGCATTTCAGCACATCACCAGAAAGAGTGATAGGGGACACCGGCGAGCGTTACTGGGTGAGCAGGTTACTTCAGAATGGTTTTGTCACGTGCAGGCACTGACTGTACTTTCTACTGGACGTGGGCAGGTCTCATGGTACCAGACCGATTGCCATCCTCACAGACATGCCAACCTTCAGCTCGGGGTGTACAACTGGAAATAACTCACAGGGATGTGGTTGTCAGCAGCTGAGTGAGATAGTGCCTTTTCCCTGGAGATTTACACCGATTTCAGTTGGAGGAAGGCTGCATCGGAGTGTGTACTGCTCCAGCCTTTTAAGGTATCTCCAGTTGTACATCACAACATACCTGCTGGTCAGGATCATTAAGCCCAGAAAATCTTGCCCAGCACAGCCATGGATATCTACAGATTTTGTGGTTGTCAGCAGCTGAGTGAGATAGTGCCTTTTCCCTGGAGATTTACACCGATTTCAGTTGGAGGAAGGCTGCATCGGAGTGTGTACTGCTCCAGCCTTTTAAGGTATCTCCAGTTGTACATCACAACATACCTGCTGGTCAGGATCATTAAGCCCAGAAAATCTTGCCCAGCACAGCCATGGATATCTACAGATTTTGAGTAAGGTTTTTTTTTTTTTTTTTTTTATTTTTGGGGCAGTTGCCGGGGAGTTTACCCTTTTTGGCCCAGGGGGTTTGGC
>NW_010544279.1:0-4804 GCF_000687285.1 Phaethon lepturus | reverse complement strand
AGAAAGGAAGGGAACCCCAGGCTGTGGCTGATACCCTGTGATCAAGCTCCCTCAGCCCAAGACCTCAGCAGCCACAAACCAATGACATGAGTGTAAGAGCATACGCTTCAGCCAAACCTAACCCCGTGCAAATGGGCCTGCTGACACCAGGGGACATGAACCAGCATCTTTTTAAACATCTGAACCTGGGCCTCTTTTCATCTACTGATATTTCTCTATGCTGTTTTTCCCTGTTTTGCTCCTTTCCCCCTCGCCTCCATTCTCCACTGAAACAACGCCACCAAAAAATAAAGTCTGAATGCAAGCCTAAGGCTTGAAGTCACATTTCTTACATGAGTTTGCCAAACTGGCCATAAGAGACCTGAAAGATAGCAAAGGCAAGTACCTTGTTTTTTCCTGTCAATTGTATTCTGTCACAGCAGCAGATGGAGATGGCCATAGTATGGTCTATTGACAAATTAAATCCTCTGGTGGTTGTTAGGCACTAAAATGAAGAAATAGAAAATACTGAAGCTGTTTGGATCTCAAATAGCTTATATTAAATAGTACTTACTACCACTAATAGTCACCTAGCTCAGATAAAATCCATCTCACCAATGCATTACTCTGCCTGAGCACAAGCTATAGACCGAGCACTTTTGTGCACTTAAAATGCTGTAAAAGCATTTTAGTATATTGTCTTTGTGCGTAGGTGGATGGCACAGTGCACCGAGCAGTCCCTTCTGAGCACTCTCATGAAAAGGCAGACCCTTGTAGGCCCTGCAGTCCTTGAGTTGTCCCCACCTCTTGCTCCACATTCAAGAGCAGAGACATACTGCCTCTATATTGCTAAGTCAAAATGAAGACATGGAAATCTGAAATAATGATGGAAGAAATGAGCAAAGTTTTGGTCATTGTTTAATTTGCTAAGAGAACAACCCCACCTAAGATTCCTTCTGCCAACTCTGACAAAGTGGCCAAAGATAAAGACAAATATGCCTCAGAGATGGAGCACAGCTGTTAAACTAACAGTGAAGGGGGAAAAAGCGCACAATAATTTAATTAGTTGCTGTGCCCTTTCCATGTTTCTCCTTCCAATGCTATTGGTGAGAGAAACAGTTTGAGATTTTAATTTTTCCTATACAGATGTTGCCCCTAAAAAGTCTACTAATAACCTTGTAGAACTCCATTTATCTAATGATGATAAAGTGCTTGAGTTAATTAAACCTCACAACATTTCTGAAAGTGTCAAACTAAACAGCGCAGCAGCCTCATCGCAAAACGCAGCACTTCCAAAAATGTGTTTGTGGGTTTTGCACAGCCACTCCCCCCGCTGCCCCCATTCGTATCAGTTGCAAAGGAACCTCAGGGGAAGATTATATACAAATTGACAGAGAAAATGCGTTGGAACTGTTTCTACTGAAAGGTTTGTTAGGTTGTTGTTCTGCTGTTGTTGGGGTTTTTTTAGCAAAAAACCCACCCAGTTACCAACGCTAAAATGTTTTGCAAAAAATTATCTTGATTTTTCCTGAGATTTCAACACAAAGGTTTCTGAAGTTCAGAGTGGGCTAACTTGTCACCCTCAACAAAAGAAGGGGAGAATGTGCAATCAGTCCAGACCCTGATCTTGAGGTCTGAGTTTTATATTGCAAAAAACTTGGAAAGATTACTTTTCATGTCAGCACAAAAACATCTCCAAATTGCAAAATGTGGTCACCAGACACAGTGGTAGTTTTACATCTAGTTCTATCATCAGGCAAGTTTGGGTCTGCTTTATATTTCCCTTTCAGGTAGTGGAGTTGATAGTACAAGTAATAACGGCAATAATGCCTCCAGTCAATACCTACCCTTAACAAACCCTTCACACGGCCATGCACATGTAACATGGCACTGCTCTTGTATACGCTTTTTGAATCTACTTCATTAAGAAATAATCATGAGATCTGCTATTAATTCTCTGTTATACTCCTCATCTTTTTACTCTGAACTCTGAGTAGGAAAGTCAAGAAGGGTTTCACCTGCGATGAGACAGTTTAACAAGGCTGCAGTGGTTCGGGCACTGCCTCACTGCACGGTGCTGGTCCTGAGGACCCCAGAGAGGTTTGCAGTAGGCAGATCAGCCCATGGTTTTGCCCTTGGCTCATGCAGGCTCTCATTTAGCAGATTCCTCAGGCCTGTGCTTAACTTCAGTCTGGGGTCTCATGCTCTTCCTCTGGGAAATGCATTTCACGGGGCAACCTCCATGCAGAGGACCATGCGCTTGGGAGCTAATGGTGTGCAGACGCCCATGCTGAACTGAAGCCATGCTGTCTGCTGGGTATGCCCAGGTACCGGTCGCTGTTATGGGCTGCAAAGCTGCGACATCCCCAGTTACAATACTACAGTCAGATTGACAGTAATATTTACAGAGAAGTGTCAGACATGTACAAAGTCTTCCTTGTCTCACTTTTGAGGAAAATGTAATTAAAGGACAATGTTATATTAGGGGAAAGAGGACATTACATTCACTTCCATGTTTGCTGAGAATCCAGACACTCTCTGCCAAACTTCTGCCCCTGCATGGAGTGTGACTGCTAGATTTAAAAACACAGCAAGCAAGAGCTCATCTAGAGTAAAGAGGCTGATATAGAGCTATTTACAGGAGTATCCATATTGGCAGCCAGGATTCATACAACCTACCTAGGAAGATAACAAAGATGCAAGACCTATCTTCACATCGGGTACCAGCTTCACTCTTATTAACATTGTGGATCCTGTGGTGGTTTCCTTCACTCCAAAAACCACTAATTTAATGTACAGTACAGTCATTCTATGTGGGGGAAAGAGAAATTCTTTCTTCCTTCCTGTTGGAAAACTCTTTGGCAGTAACGCTTGGATTGTTTTCTTTGTAAATTATATTCATGCTGTTTTCAAGATGTTTTCCTGACTTTATTGAAATTTGACCAATTTAACGAGTAATGTAGAACTTGTTTCCATGTTAAAAAACTCTCAGAGCTGCTTGGGAATAATTATTAGAACTTCCATGTGTGCAAAGCCAGTCACTTTTGCAAATAGCAAAAAAAAAAACCCACAGTCCATAACAGAAGGATGTTGCTCTAACAATAGGCAAAGTAGTGCAAAACCCAAGGCCACCAACCTTTGGAGACCGGGGGCTGCACTGGCTCTGCGCCAGAAGTGTAACACTCACACCTGGCTCTTGTGCCAAGTTCCATTTTTTAAAAGATTTTATCGCAGATAAGGGACCAATACAAAGCCCTGAAATCAATGGAGAGGCTCATATGGAGTCTAACAGAACGTGAAACAGGCTCCAAAGACCTGATCTCTTGCACAGCAGTTACGCATGCTCCTAACTCCTTCCACTCCCCTTGAGCCAGTGCTTTGAGGGTAAAGAGGCTGCGGTTTGCTGTAAGCCCTACCTGCTGCAGCTATACGTGACGGGTAGAGCCGCTGCGCAGCCTCAGCATGACCCGCGTGGCAGCTGCAGAAAGCCGGTAAGTACCTCCCTAAACACCTTCAGTTTTGTTAAGGATGGATGTTAAACCCCAGCGTGCACCGAAAGGGTTGGTAGGCCTGGTGCCCACGGTCACACGCAGCTCCGTGCTCCACAGTGTTCATCTGCCTCTTTTTTTTTTTCTCCCCTTGAGACCGAAAGTGTAGGGATTCCCTTTTGATGGGCAGCTGCCGAGATTCACCCCCGAAGCTGAGGGATTTGCTACCAGCAGCTATACGTTACTTTAATAATGCATTTTAGACGGCCATCTTTTGAAACGACAGCCCTAATATTGTCCAGCACAAACCAGCAACTGCAGTAACCTCCTGAAACACTCACACCATTCTGCACGAGCAACACTTGGTAGCAACACGTGTTGCGTGCAGCTGCACCAGCAGCATTCAAAACCCCAGCTAACTTTTTCCCATCGTGTCCTATTTTACGCGGTCGGCCACGCCTTCATACCCCAAAACCCCTCTGAGCTCAGCCCCATGCAGAACTGTAGGAGGGCAGCAATGCCAGGGAGATGTCCGCACCGCAGACCCTTGTCAGGGTGGTGGGAGACGTACCCGTAGTTTTTCAAGCCGAAAGCCAAAGGCCACCCTCGCTTGGATGCGCGGAGAGCGCTGTGCACGTGTAGTTTACAGAACTGGAATACAGAAGCTGACATTTTTAGGACTTTCATCATCTTCCCAGTAAGCAGTGCTGCCATGCGGCAGAGGCCGGCTCTGCGCCCGCGGCAGGTACGTGGGAGGGCACGGGTGCCATGTTCGGGTCGCAGCCGGCGCGCGAAGGCACTTCTGCCAATCCTTCGGGGACTCTCCGAACTTTGATGCCAGCTTACACAATGAACACGCACCAACTCGTAAGAGACACGAAAATCTTACAGATTTCTTCAGCTATAGGTTTGGCTCCTTATTCTCCCTGGTGGCTAGAAACAGGTTCGTGGGGGGACGCGCTCGCATACGCCCCGTTCTCCTCCCCACCCCCGTTAGCCTCCGAGGCCAGCTTTGCAAGCGGCTGCCTTTGAGGTCCTGCTTTCTCCACAGGGTTCCCCGTAACCCTTGCAGTCCTCCTCATTGCAGTTACAGGAAAAACACAACTGGAGGTTTAGGCGACTGGAATAAAAGACCAGACATCTAAACCAACAGCTAAACAGGTGCACTGGTGAACTCAGGGAAACCCCCTGCTTTTAGCTGCGTCCGTGCTGCTAGCTGGCTCAGCGGCGCTGAACAAAGCCCTTGTAACACTTGCATTTCCTCAGCGTCAGCAACACCTCCCGTCGCGGCGGGCTGTGCCACGCGGCAGCGGGTGAGCCGCGCAGGGTGCCAGGCT
>NW_010544278.1:64932-72111 GCF_000687285.1 Phaethon lepturus | reverse complement strand
GCTTTCTGGGGGGGGTACCAGAGGTTTGCACGCCTTGGTCTGCGCGACAGCCCCGCGCCGTCCTTCGCGGCCGCCCTCCGCTTCCCTCTTGATGCCCACTCGTGAGGGGGCAAAGCAGCGTCTGAATGCCGCGCACGCGGCGAGCCGCCTCGCCTCTGTGCCGCTTTTCTAGCCTAAAAATAAGGGGAACTGTTACTCGGGGGCTGTTAGCGACTCCCTCAAGGGGAAAAAAGTGACTGCTGCAGCTGATGGTACGTTAACTTACATTTATATTGTGTTTTTCTTCAAAACCGTAGAAAGCCTTGCAAGGCCTCTGCAGTCCTGAAGGCAGTGTCGTTACAGAGCGCTTTTCCTCTCTCCATCTGAAGCAAACACATTCGGCTGAGCTGCTCAGTCCACGCTGGTGGGATACAGCCTCATTTATTTGACTCACTCCTCCTCTCCTTCAGAGCAGGAAAATACCGGGCAAACTTTACACAAGCTAGAAAAAACCCCCAATCCCCTGCATACAGGTTTTTCCTTTTTATTTCCTCTGTCATTTACTAAAGGAAAGAAAACCCACCCCAACAAGAGTTAGTCTGCATTTATCACAGTGACGAGCAGCAAACATGTGATTCTTATGGTAAGCAGCAATTTACAGATGGCCAGGTGCAATCAACATATCTAATCTTATCATGCATTTGTTTTATTCGCAGCTGCAACAGTTGGTGTCAGTTAATAGGTTACCAACCATGAAGTATATTTATTTCCTTTTATCCTGCTTCGGGGCTACAGAAGTGATTTGTAAACTGTCCTAGCTGTTAAATTTACATTTCATTTTTTGTGTGCCTGGCTTTTTTGTTATTATTTAGTTTGTGCTGCTTAGGAAGAAAAATAAAATGTCTTTCAGAGAACCCATTTTGTTTTCATTTGGTCCATTTATTTTTCTAGGGATTTAGAAACTTTAAAACTGTGCGTTTGCTCTCTGGGTTTCTAGTCTAAAGTAGAACGTAAGTTATTTGTCAAGTATCAATTTTTGTGGGTTTTTTTTGTGTTTTGTTTTGTTTTTTAAGAATGATCTCTCATTGATGAGGTGTCAAGTGGTGAATTCACCACCAAGTCAGGTGGTGAATTCACTGTCAATCAGCCTTCCGGAGTAATCAACCACAATCTGTATAAACTGAATTTTCAGTAGTAGTAATAAAAAAGGATTAAATTATGCCCTTAGCTTTACGGTTCACACTTTGGACACTGAGATATATATATATATATATCAGTAAACCAACCACATAATCTCCAAAGCTCTCTGTAATCTGGTACAAAATTAAAAAGCCTGTTTAAAATAAATGTATTTAGTCCTTACCAATGAGTCTTTTCCAGTTTTTGTAATGGAGTGACAGTTTTGGTTGTGTAATTTCTTGCTTTCACTTACATCAAGCCCACTTTGTGGTAGATAAAGTGTGATACAGTAATAATTCCCCTCTCTAAAATAATTCCTCTCTCTTTCTCTATACATATATATTAATTCCTCTATAACTTATGCTTATATGTATTTTGCTTACATGTACCTTCAAATTTGCATCCCAACAAAAGGGGTTTTAATAACAAGGAGTGCAGCTCTTAGCACATATCAATGTGTTTGTTAGGTATTCTTGAAAGTAATGAAGTTGCACATGTAAGTGAGTTAACAAAGAGAAATGAAGAGAAAAGCATCTCAGATTTTGATCCCGACTCTGGTTTTAAAATGCATGGCCAGCAATGTCTTATCATTGGCATAGAGCAGCATGTATGCATAGTAATTGGGAACTGCTAAATGTATGAATTTAATGGACCCGAACAAATAATTTCAGGAAACAATTTGCCTATTCAGATTAGCCCCTTTCTCTGCACACATTGTTTTGAGGTGGACTGGAATTCCCTCTGACTTGATTCTGAATTACATTTTCACTTTTTAACACATTTTTGTTGATCTGATACGTAATCCTAGCAGCCTATTTGCATTGCTGTATAAAACATTGAAAATAAGATCTTAGTTTAAAAAGCCTATTAGTAGTATTCCATAGATTCAGAATCAAAGCTGAAGGATTTAAAACATTTTATTTGATATAAATAATGACTGGATGCATGCCAAGGTTTTGCACAAACTGGCCTTTTTGCTCCACTGGCCTGGCTTCGAAGGCTCTGATGTTCATGCTCCTTATTGCTCATCATATTATTGTAGGTGGAAAGACTCTCCTCCAGGTAAGGATAAAATTTTTCCAGATATATCTACACCAGTTACTCTGTCACTGGAGTTGGAGACAGATTATCCAGATTAATACGCTGTAAAATGTATGAACCTACAGTTAGGCAAATAAGGCCATGATGGCAGTTTTTAAGTTTCCAGCTTAAGGAGTTTTTGTTGTTGGAAGGTGAAGCTACTGCTTTACCTAATTTACTTGCTAAATCTGAACTTAACTTTCAGAGGTTGCGCATTTGAATAGTTGACTGCTCTTGCTTGGTTACACACGCTAATTCCAGTCCAATGCAGAAGACACTAATGCGTGTATGCGTGTCTACCTGTTGTAAGGTTTCGCACTTCACACTGAGGTCACTCGCCATTTGCACCGCGGCGTGGGGACGGGGATGCCTTTGTCCTCACGTCGCTAGCGTGGAGCTTGACTCGTGGGGCTGCGGTGGCAGTGGCAGTCGCTGCTCAGAAACGCCTGGGCAGCAGGACCGAGTGTTACCCTGGGACCACCACTGACCCCAGCGCTAGCAAGGGTGAACGTGTCCACGAGAACGACCATCATCCGTCTGGCCTAAGCGTTAGCAGTGGCTCTTGTGGCACCTCTCTTCACAGCTTTTTCCAAGGCATTTATTCTACAGAGGAGCTGCAGAACAGCAGAAACATTTGAAATAATAAACTTTCAATAGCAATGTGTTAGTGGCAATAATAATTTTTAATAGGTCCATGTTTTCACTATGCCTGTGTGTACTGAGGCCACAGTAACCCACCGAGACCCAGCTGACTGTTCTGGATGGTGCTGCCCTTGCGGCTCTGAATGAGGCACCTTTTGCACTCTTTTATCCTGTTGTGTTCATTAAAAATGGTAAAAAATTGCTGTAGCTCTGATGGTTTTAAAGAAAACTCTGAAAGGCTGGGGGAAAAAGCCTGAGTCTTCTCTTTAGCAACGCCCGCTCTTACCAGCAGCAAGGGCTAGAACGTGCTTTTCTTATTGCCGGCTCCATCTACAGTGCCCATCAAAGTGATTTCAGTGTTGATACTACTAATGGTTTTACTGCCGAGCAAAGCAAAGAAAGAAGCATAGGAGCAGCGTCCCATTTTGGTGCCTTGGCAGGAGGGTGTTTTTAGGCAAGTGCTGTCGTTCTCTGCCCAGGTCAGTCCATGGAGTGGTACACCCCAGGAGAAGCTCAGGGCACCGGAGGTTTTCATCAGCCACGTGCTGAAGGGAAGCCAACTGCAAGAGTGCAGGAGTGCTATGACTGCCAGCCAGGCTGTTCCCCACCGGAGACCCACCTCTTCTCTGGGGGCTGGGGCAAGATGTTGGAGTCTCCCACTTCTCATGACAGCTGCTTGCTGCCCCAGGCATGCATCTCAACATCTTTAACGCTCAGGTCATGTTTTCACTTTTTTTCCTTTTCTCACAAAGGAGAGTGAGAACCTTTTAGTTGTTTGCCAAGCAAACGTTGACCTTCAGGTGCCATCACAGGTCTCTAGGAATCAGGATTCTGTGCGCTTGCTTATTATATTACTCTTTTTGACCTCAGTGCTTTGAAGACTTAGCAAAAAGTAATCTACTGAAGGAAGATTTAGTCTTAGAGAGTGCAGAGTTCATACAATTTTCTTTAAAAATACAGGTGAGGGCACAGCTGAAATGGGTGCAGCACTGGAGGGAAGTGCTGCTCTCTGCCTCCCCACATCGGTTCTGAGTGCAGAAGAAACCACAAGGTATTAAAGTGCTTATCATCCCCTTCGTGTCTATCTATTCTTTTTCTACTTGAATGTGGGCAACTTTCTAATGTGAGAAAATACTTCATAAGACTGCCTAATCTGATGTATTCTCTAGGGAGTGTTTTTTTTTTTTTAAAACCTTTTGCAGTGCAGCGTGGTCTGACTCCTAATATCGTGCAGCCAGTCCTCAAAGCCCCTGCTCTATTGTAGCAGTAGCAGTGACCTTGAACTCATCTGGCTTTCCTGTGCCATGAGACTTTTGGCTTTTGCCCTTTTACCATAGGTACACAGGGGTGTTTTCACCCTGGGAGTTCATCAGTTCAGAACTTGTATTTCTTACATAACAGTAATCTGCTCAAGTCAATCTGAGGGCTTTCTGCAAATTTGCCAGTTTAGAATCTGAAATGGAATTGGATTAATTTTGTTTTTTAATGACTAAGCACACCATTATTTTAATAATGACAGTTCAGGCACTCAAGTAATAATTATTCCTGACAGTCTACAGGTGAGCATATCCAGCTCAGAATACATTACTAAACATGTGTTCTGGCAGACTTCAGAGCAAGCAAACGCAACTGACTCTTCTTTTACCCTCACAGAATATTATTTGCTATTAAGGACTATTTTGTTGAAGTACAGCATTTTGATTTGAGAAGTAACCCTCAGTCTCTTGGCTTGAGGGGGAGGCTTAAGAGGAGGGGTAAGAAAAGATCTTTCCTTCCTTAATCTATTAAGAGACACCTAGATTTCAAGCCTTAAAAAGAACGCTACCAGTCTCAGATGGTGCCTCTGAAGCCAATGGGCATGAACTTAAGCGTTAGCATCAGCTGTGGGAAGTAGTGCTGTCACTTGAAGCATTTGGGAACTTCACTTTCCCTTCATGGCAAACCTGTTTGAGAGAGGCTGTTCCTCCTGGACTTTGCACTGTTTGTTGCCCAAGCTAGTGTGTAAGAGAAAACGCGGCTCGCTCTGATCTATAAAATATAACAAACCTCACCGGTATACCACAGCAGGGACTCTTCTGTGTGAGCTCCAGACTTCAGACTTCATCTAGTCAGTGAAAGTCCTCTGCTGGAAATAGGCTCAGCAGGCAAAGACCAGACGAGCCGGTGGAGCCAGGAAACGACCTTCAGTTTTGGCACTGACAAGTCTAAACCCCTGACACATTGAAGGGACAGATGATACCATTGGTACCTTTGGTACTATTAATAATAAAAAAGTTTTCCAAACAAAATTAGATCAGAGTGGTAAAACGAAATGTCTTTGATCCTCACCAGTTCAGGGGGTATAATGCACAGATGGAAGTAAACGGTAAATGGGGCAAATATGCTCTTGGCTTTACAAAAGGTGTATTGTGGCCGAGTAACTCAAAAGCTGCATTAGATAAGATAAAAAAATTCTCTAGAAAAACAAAAAGAAGTATTTAGAGGTCAGCTAAGTATTTGATATAGTGCCGCATAGGAAATTATTAAACAGGAGAACATGGGGAACTTTATAGCGTTTGTGAGGTTAGTGAGGCACAGGATCAGGGAGATCAGCTCTGGGGGCTGCTAAAAGGGGAAGGTTTGGGTTGGAGGGAAGTTCATAGTGAAGTCGTGCAAGGATTGGTCTTGGCATTGTCTTTATTTAGTATTTTCATTAATGATATGGAAGCACATTAAGGAAATCTACTCATAACACAAAGAGGTACTGCTGATAGGGAGGAGGATTGGGAGAACATACAAGGAGAACTGGGTTAGTGTATGAATGGGGCAGGAGAAATGGGATAAGGAAGTACAAAGTGCAAGTCCAAGCTGGTACAGATTACCAGTAATCATTGTTACTGTGGGATAAGCATGCAATGGTTATAAATGACAAAGGCAGACAGAGCAGTCTAGATATACAATTCTGTCACAGCAAGATTATCATCTACCGAGGTGTTGCAGTGACAGAAAGCCATAAATTTAATCATTGCATAAATCACAACGATTCCAAGATTTTTTTTTTTTTCCAACAGAGGTTATGTAAACCATTAATACTGTTATAAAAGGCCTTGGTAAGATACTAGTGAAAAACCTGGGATACTAGTCATCCATTTTCAGGAAAGATGGATTCAGACTAGTACAGGTTTTGTCGTGGTTAGCCCCAGCCAGCAATCCAGCACCACACAGCCGCTCGCTCACCGCCCCCCTGCCCCGCAGCGGGACATGGGGAGGAGAATCGGGAAAAACTCGTGGGTTGAGATAAAAACAGTTTAATAGGACAGCAAGAGAGGAGCAAACAACAATTATAACAACAATAATAATCCTGACAAAGGAATGTACAAGAATAAGTGGGGCCCAATACAGCAATTGCTCACCACCCGCTGATCGACAGCCCGTCCCCATGCAGCGATTCCCGCCCCCCGGCCAACTCCAGTTTACATACTGGGCATGACGTCGTATGGTAGGGAATATCCCTTTGGCCAGCCTGGGTCAGCTGGCCCGGCCGTACCCCTCCCAGCTTCTTGCGCACCTCCTTACTGTCAGGGCATGCGAAGCTGAAAAGTCCTTGACTTAGTATAAGCACTACAACTAAAAACTTCAGTGTGTTATCAACATTATTCTCATACCAACTCCAAAGCACAGCACTATACCAGCTATCGGGACGAAAAAACAAGTCCATCCTAGCTGAAATCAGGACAGGTTTAGAGAATAGTTGCTCTCCAAGGGACCGGAGAAATATGATATATGCATGGAGGCTAAAAAAGGTTGGCTTCTTTATTTCAGCAGACTAAAGGTGGAGAGGGGCTTGGATTTCTGCCTAATTAAAATAAACAGCAAATAGGGAAAACAGCTCTAAAACAGCTAAGCTAAGAATAGGGTTATCAAAAGCTACGAGCGAATTAAGAAGCAATTATTAAAGCCAAAGTTCTATAAAATGAAATTATGTGGAGAGATCAGGATTATTTAAAAAATAATTTAAAATATCTGCCCAGCAGTCTTTATACTATCATAGTAAAGCATTTAGTTTACTTTAACCTTAATCTTAGCATTCTGTAAAAACACTTTTTGCAATACTTACTTAATTTTTAATATATAAGAAAAAATATTTTCTCTTGCCATATAGTATGACACTGTTCCTGGTATTGCAGCAGCCTTTGACAGTCAAGTAGTACAAGCACAAGCAAACACTGTAGCCCCAGGCTAGAATTAAAGAATCATTTAGATTGAGGAGGACCTTTAAGATCATCAAGTCCAACTGTTAACCTAGCACTGCCAAGTCCA
>NW_010544278.1:58314-64497 GCF_000687285.1 Phaethon lepturus | reverse complement strand
TCCGGGGGCACGACCACTCCCCTACTCCTGCTGGCCACACCATTTGTGATACAAGCCAGGATGCTACTGGCCTTCTTGGCCACCTGGGCACACTGCTGGCTCATTCAAATGGCTATCAACCAGCACCCCCAGGTCCTTTTCCACAGAGCAGCTCTCCAGCCACTCCTCCCCAAGCCTGTAGCGTTGCATAGGGTTGTTGTGACCCAAGTGCAGGACCCAGCCCTGAGCTTTGTTGAATCTCCTACAGTTGGCCTCCGC
The DNA here is from genome assembly GCF_000687285.1 of Phaethon lepturus. Lineage (NCBI taxonomy): Eukaryota > Metazoa > Chordata > Aves > Phaethontiformes > Phaethontidae > Phaethon > Phaethon lepturus. The sequence continues at coordinate 64,239 of NW_010544278.1, read as the reverse complement.
CCATCAATCCAGCCTGTGCAGATCCCTCTGCAGAGTCTTCCTACCCTTGAGCAGATCAACACTCCCACCCAATTTGGTGGCATCTGCAAACTTCCTGAGGGTGCACTTGACCCCTTCCTCCAGATCAATGAAGATATTAAACAGAACTGGCCCCAGTGCTGAGCCCTGGGGAACACCACTTGTGACCATCCGCCAACTGGATTTAACACCATTCACCACAACTCTTTGGGCCCAGGCATCCAGCCAGTTTTTAACCAGTGAAGAGAACACCCATGCTTGTGCATTGGCCAGTCACATACCCAAAGCTGCAAGGGGATGAAACACTATCAGTCACTCTGGAGGTGGAACAAGTAGAGCCTGGTGGGCAAATCCTAATCTTCCAAAATGTTTAAACCCAAAACACATGTGAACTTGTGGCACTTAGGGACATGGTTTAGTGGTGGACTTGGCAGTGTTAGGTTTACAGTTGGACTTGATGATCTTAAGGCTCTTTTCCAACCTAAATCATTCTATTCTACTCTAAACTCAATATTTCAGAAATTCATACCTTGTTCACATTATGGTAAATTTTCACAGAGATGCAGTTCTTTGGGCTATCAGGTTTCCAGTTCATGCTTCAACAAAGCAGCTTCCCAACAGAACTGCTAGTAAAACATGGTGGTGCTACTAATGTGGACAAGACATGTTTTTCCTTGGTCACAATATCAAAATGCACTTAACCAAAACTTTTTAAATAAAATACCAGCCTTAGCTAGATGCGTGCCATGGAAAATTTCAGCCTAAATAGTCTTAAGTTTTGCAACATAAAATTAAGAACAACAGTACCTCACAGTGGGAAAAAGAGTTGTTCATTGATAAGTATCAGAATAACTTCTTTTTACACATATGAAGATTAATTTCATGATACCATTCATAAGCATTGATAGAACATTTTAATATGGATTATGATTAATTTCATAATATGGTAAATATACAAAATTTTGTTTATACTTAATCAAAGGACATTATATTTCAAACCTCAAATTTCAGTTTCAAATTTGACACATTAAATTGCTTAAGCTTATTACCAAATAAGTAAATAAATAATAACCTACCAAATAAATAAATAATAACCATACAGCAAACTCACCAATCAAAAACTTGCTTAAGGCTCATGGAGCTAGGAAGACCAAACTGGAACATTTTCAGATGTTCAAAGTCTTGCATCAGCCACCCTTGCCTCTCTGGGAGCCCTGATCTGTGCAGATGTGCCAGCTCACATGGGACCACGGCCACACTTGTAACTGTTGTGTTTCAGCCATTGGGGATTGATATTAGAAGCAAGATCATGTGGGTTATGAATAAAAAGATGGAGAAATGTCAATGAACTTTCAGAAAAACGGTAACAGAGACCAGAGAATCATCTTTCCAGAAAAATGTTTTAAGACATATTTTAAAGCATATGTTTAAATACGTTAAAAATGAAACTCAAATGTGAAGAAGAAAGAACACAAGCCTCCTGGTTTTTAAAAAAAATTGTAAATTGAGGCTTCTGTTACCTTTGAAGCCGTTTAGTTCAGTTTTTAAATTATTCCAGAAAGGAAAAGGGGATAAATTCAAGATGAATGTTAACTGCATCTAATAGTTCAACTAGAAGAACTGGTTGAGCTTCATTTGGTGATTTTTTTAAAGTCATTCTTTATATTGTTGTTTAGCATAACAGCACTTTATAGTTTCAGATAAGATCAAAGATACACGGCATTTTGTGTTGTGTCAAAGACACAGAAACACGATTCCCATCCTCAGACTGTAGAGTAAAGCAAATACTGCACATAAAATCCTAGCCCTGTTAAATCAATGGGAGAAGATAACTACTATCATTCATTTTAGGTTTTAAAATAGAATGGCACAAATTTTTATTTCCCCCAAAGAAGAGATTTAACTTTTGTTTTCTTTTTGATTGAGTTGTATTTAATTTACAGATAGAAGCAGAAACAAGTAATTTGCAAGAGGCATATAAAACTACAGAAATCATTAAATAGAATTATATTGAAAGTTTAAAGCAAAGAAGTCCGTAAGCTGTGTGTGACTGTGAAGCACTTTCACGTGGCTCATGACAGAGCTGTGGATTTAAATGCCCGTCTGCTAAGTGATGTGTGTTTGCTATGTACTTAATGTAATTGTGTTAGAGTTCCTCCGAGTGGGTGAGAGCCCATCAGGCACGGTTTCCTGCTTCCCAAGAGCAGATGCCGATGAAAAACAAAGCATGAGAAACTGGGTAAGTCGAGGATAGTATTTCCACACATACAACCCCCTAGACCGAGCGATCGGCAGGTTGCTTGTCCTACGTGAAGAGAGGAGAGTTTGCCTGCTTGCATTTGTGTCTTAGTGTGAAATGTAAATGTCGTTTACCTCCACCAAAAAAGGTGGAGGGTTCCTGGGTGAGGGATGAAATAGAGAGTGAAGGTCATCGGGTGTGTGGTCCTTATCTGCACAGCAGCTTCTAGTTCTCGGGGCACTCAAGTCTGAACTTGTTGGCGTGTGTGCACTCTTAACCGTGAACTGTGCGTGGGATGGGCCTAACAAAAATCCACGTACGTCTATGGGAGATGGTCCCTCTAGACGTTACCTTCTGGTGCACTGGCACAAAAGAAATGTTTATTTCTTTATACAGGAGCTTATGCACACCACCTTCTCTGGAGCACACGCAATTTAAAAACTAAATCATAGTGGTTGCCTTCAGCAGCTATATTGAAACCAGTTTTAATCATCTTATTAATTCTGAGTAACAATACTTTATTCCACAAGTAACTTCACAGCGTCAGAAGAGCGAACTATGTTGTATGTAGTATAAAAGTGGTATAGAAGTACAAGTACTGCTACGATTCAACAGTAAAACAAGTTACAAATCTGCGTGTAAAATGTTCTCCATTAAGCTAGGGAACGAACTGATGATTTGGTTAATTCTCACTAAGTGACTGCATTGCCACAGCTTCACAGATCCCAGCAGACCAAACATGAAACCTGCATTATGTTGTGATTTATTGCCCTACTTATTCTAGAATGTCAGAAAGATTATTTGCAGAGAAAGCTTGCTAAAGCTCATTAAAAATACGTATTTTAGTGCTAGGAAAGCTAAGCTGACATCCAGGGTATGGGAAGCCCTGTGTCCACAGAGGAGGATTGTGCAGGAGGCTCTGGCAGGTTTGCCTGCAACCACGATGGGCTCTCAGGACATTTTCTTTCAACCCTTTGGTCTTTTCCTCGAAAGAGATGTGAGTTAGCTCCTTGCTAGCCTTGCAGCTAGGTGCTTCGTTTGATGCTCTGCAAGCCAGGGTATCCAGACCCTGAATCTTGCACTTGCATACATTTGGGAAAATACAGGCTGGGACTTGCCAAATCAATGCACCTGGATGGGTAGGACACAAAGCTGAGCTCTTGCCCCTCTAGGTAGGAGAGGTCGGACCAAGTCGCAGTTGTGCCTGGGAACGAGAAAGTGAAACAGGCCACGCGGCCACCAGAGTTGCGGCACAAAGAAGAGAAAGGTAAGAAATATGCAAGTTAAAATGGGAACAAATACAATAGCTTTTTAAGTGCTTATTTAATAACTGAATGGGAACAGGAAAAAATTAAATAACTGTGTTAAGTGATTATTTAGTTATGTTACACCAGTCCAAATATTCCTATGCAGATTTTTTTTTTAAGTTTACACAAAACCCCAGATGCTGGTATTCTTTTGGGTATTGGATACAATATTAAGCAGTTTTGTATCATACAAGGCCTGATTCTGGACACACCGCGGATGAGAGCTGGCATGGGAGCGGTGGTCAGAATGGCAGATCCCCAGTGGCTGTTTCACTGAAATAGTGCAGCTTTACTACCGACCGTAAGACGGGAAGGGTGTCATTTCTGTGGCTCTGCTATCACTTCAGCTTGGGTCAAGAGGGTAGTTCTGAAGCACATCTTTCACTTGTTTCCATTTACACTGCTGACGTCCACACCGTGCAGCCCCTTTGCAGCACCCACACTGGCCTCCCTTTGGATTACCCTGGCCTGAGAGACGCGCTCCAGAAGCGCACCGAACACCCGTCCGCTGCCGTGGGGCCAGGCTAGTGCTAGCATAAAGTAAAGCCCCAGAAATTTGTACAGGGCCAACGCCGGGTGCTTGGCATCAACTGTTGCGCACTATCGCTCAGCTGCCAGCGGGCTGCGTCACTCGCTGATGCCCGGGAGCCCAGCCTTTGCATCACAGCCTGTATGTCATAGGCTGCCCTCTATAAACCTAGCAAGTTCCATCCTGAAGGGTAAGAGGGGTCTTTTTTTAGCCCAATTCCTCCTGACTGCAAGCCTCTTCCAGACTCTCACTGCTCTACTGATTAGGAACACTCCACCACCATTTCAGGAGCCTGCTTCCTCAGGGACAGATCTTGAAACTTAGTGCAAAGCGCGTATAAAATTAAGTCCATACCTCTGTTTCTTCCCATTTTTAAGTGAGTGAAAATAGAAGTCTGGAATGACTCTAAAGAAAACCACTAGTAACAGCCATGAGTCCGTGACCACCCAGTAGTGGAAAGGGGGGGTGTGAGTGTGGGAAGGCTGTTTTCAATCTGGAATTGCTTGCATTCACTTTAGCACTTCCCTGCATGCTTGTTTCTAATTGCAATTTTTAATTTCAATATATATTTTTAGCTGGGTGTATTTTAATGGTTTAAATGAACAAATTGATTTATTTTCTAATTGCAAGCAATACTGATTGTTAAAACTGTATCTATTAGGAGCATGGCAATTTAAATATCGAACACACAAAAATACACAACCATGTAAACACATGAGAGCTTGGGGTTTGGATATAGGTGTGAATTGCTTTTATTAGAGGATTAGGGTCCTGAACATTCAGGGAGAATTTCAGGTTTCTGGGTGGGCTATAGCAGATTGATGGCTTTTTATCTGCAGACTGCTGCATTTGGCCAATATGTTCTGCGTACTCACTCAGTTTTGTCCTTTTATAGAGGTTCCCCAACTTTATGCCGTGTTTCTCACTTTTTATTTCTCTCCAGGATTGTTTCCCCACCCATCCCTGGCACTACTGCAGTCTCTCTTAGCAAACAGAAATACCAACTGAAGCACAAACAAAAGCTGAAAAAACAGAGGCCCCAAATGGATAAACTCATAGATTATTCCATGATTAATTATCCCAGATTTATCAAATGCCACATCCAAATAAGGTCAAACATGTAATTGTAATCTTCCCCAAGACACGCAGCCACCCCTTTGCGCAAGCCTTGGTTTCTATCACAGAAAGTTTAACTTGATTTGACTTAAACTTAAGAAAGTTTAACTTAATTGACTTCCATTAATAACAATAGAAAAAAGAAGTAATGTTGATGCATTCTGAGCTATGTACTCAACATGTCAAAGACATCATTAGTGACTGACACCAATGATGTGCCACGGACAACAAGATGTCTCTTTTGTGCCTGTCCTTTACCGACATTCCTGTCACATCCTATTCACCAACCTTGTGCAATGATCCTCTCGTGATTTGGATCAAAAAATTTCCATGTTATTGTTAGCGGCTTACGCATATCGCTATTTTGTTCTATTTTTCACAGTTAGTTTTGTTCGTCTTTTAATGACTTGAATGAAAAAGGTTATTCATAGCAGAATAATCAGCATTGCACAATATATATCTATACCTATCTCTACATCTATATCTCTGTACCTGGATGAATATCATCTTTTTAATAGATTATAAGCCCTAAAGTCCTGGAGGGAGACTCACAAATTCACTTCATTTCCCTGGTTTCACGTTTAGGTCTCCACATTAGCTATAAATGTGTAAAACCACATGGAGGTAGTTCCTATTTACTACATAGCTGAGGAGGCACACGGATCTTTTTTCTTTCACCATATGGCTGAAGTAACTTGCACACAAGCAATTTGTTC
>NW_010544278.1:30345-58283 GCF_000687285.1 Phaethon lepturus | reverse complement strand
CAGCAGGAAGGATTTGCAGAAGCAGGATTGGGAAATACACAGGATTCTCTTTCACTTCTGTGACAAGAGTTATATTTTTAATTAGCCCCTGTTTGTCTTCTGAGGGCAGCTTGTAAAAGCTTAGTTCTGTATCTCAAGTTTGAGTCCCACATGATAAGGCCACTTTCTATGTGCATTTAGGGACTAGTTCTGAAAGCGTTTTCAGCTTTTTAGAAAAAGCAGTTCCTTGGAAAATTCTGTTGAAGAAAAGCAAGAGTTTGGGATTTTCTTTTTTCCCAGCAGACTTGACTTATTGAAGCTTACTGAAGATACAGAGAGCAGGGGGTGTTGGTGAATATGCTATTTCACTGAGCTCTTAAGAGAACCAGCTGTTGGGAAGATCTTACACAATGAGTGTATATTATTTTAAACACCTGAAGGCCCAAAGTTTGTACATTGGGAAGGAATAAAAAACTAGGTCAACTAATAATGGACAGGAAAAACCTGTAGATTAATGTATTCCCTATTGCTTGGTTACACAATAGTATCATTAAAATCAAAGGAACTGGATTTAATAAAAACTGACAAGCAAAAAGAAAAAGCTGAAAAGGTCCATTCGAAAAAAAAATTAGTTGATTTAAAAATAGTGTTTAAGTATATGCATTGACTAAAAATCATAACCAACATAAGAAACAGAGAAAAAGCATACAACATAAGCCAGCCATATAAATTTGCAGCGATGATCTGAGATTTTAAAATAACATCAGCTGAATGAACGTGGTGTTGCACATGTTTAGGAAGGGGGAACACAGCATTCAAAGTAGTTGTAAAACATGTTGAGTTTGTAATTTCACATAATATGTGGGATATATTTGGTGATGCCTTAAAAATTCAGCTCTAACACAACATCCTGTCAGTGGTGCTGCAGTTAAGCGCCTGCGAGAGAGCGTCCCTTTAATGTCATTGGCCCTTCAGCTTTCAGTTTAATCTTTAAGCTGTTTCTAATTGTGTTCAGCTAAAACTTGGCATCCAGTTTATGGGCTTGGATGCCATTTTAATTTCAGTAAAAAAGAAAAGGGGAGAAAAGAGGCAAAATTTTAATCTGTTCTTTTCCTGGAGTTATTAAGTGATAAATGAGGTAAAAGTTTCGATGTTTTAGTCACTTTTCACAAATTTGTCCAAGTGTGATTTCTGACCCTAAACATAATGTAATATAACGCGGCGTAATATAGCACACACATGGATACATAGCCAAGAACTAATCAAAACACTCAACTTTGAACCTTCTGCAACAGACTTTTAAGAAAAACAAATTAGGATCTTGTTCATGGGGGGAGGTGTGTGTGTTAGTGACTAGAAAAGGAGCTCGGCACACGTTTCAGGAAATTGCATTAGCCTTCATCAACACCAGAAAACTAAAGTGAAAAGTCAATCTTGGAACCAAACCCTAATGTGGATTTTAGGAGAGCTCCTGAACTGTTGTCAGTGGATATGCCCTGTCCTGCGTTTCACACATCACTGTCTCCCCAGGGCACCGCCACCAGAGCCAGCTGGCTTCCCTCACCCTTTCCTCAGCAAAAGTAGCAAGATACATGCTCCAGCCTTGCAGAGCTTTGGGGGAATAAAATGCCTCTGCCTAGCCCCAAAGAAACAATGGGATTACAGTGAAAAAATTGGGAGAAATGGTCAGTTTGTGATTGTTACGGCTGTAGCTGGCCCCACAAGAGTCCATGGTCGGGGAAGAGAAGTGCTCCCTTCTGCCCTCTCCCCTCTCATGGCTCTAATGGTTGGTGGAAACGCATCTTCTGCCATCTACAGACCATCTTTTGCTTTGGAAGAAGCTGCTGCTTGAAAGACCCCTGTTGTAGGAACAGCCATCCAGCTTATCTTGAAGCCAGCAAGTGAGGTCATGGAGAGTAGCTCAGCAGAAAAAGAGACTGCGTTAGCATGGCCAAGACAGCACTAGTCATCCAGCAAATCCTTTAAGGCAACTGGCATCCTTGGCTTCCTGGAGTTTGCCTGGACTTTATGCTTCTTCCTGTTCTATCAGGGGTCCCAGAATTAGTAAATAAAAAAGATATTCTTGAATATCAAGGTTATGGGGCTGTGGAGGCACAGCCTGTAGTTGAGGAGCGTGGTCGGTTGGTTCTAAGGGGGAGGAGGAAGGCGCAGGCTTCTCCCCACTAGACGTCTGCGCTGATTTTGCTGATTGCAGTAACACTGGCCTTTGGGGCATTTAATAAAAAATGATGAAGGAAGAGACAGGACTGGGGCTATATTACTCGTCCATTAACTGGCTACTCATGAGAACAGACATTTCTCCGCCTGCAGCAATACAGCAATGGACATGCAGTCTTTGCACGGGTGCTCTACTCTTCCTGTTGTCTGAGATAATCGCACCTTAAAGATACAGCACAGCTTTTACCATTTTTATGGCTTTATTACAGTTTGTTTGGGTTTTGGTGCAAAACGCTGTCTTATAACAGAATTCTGTATGATGTCCACTTCAATGCTGATGTAATTTAGCATGAGTACACTTACTGCAGGGAATACCAACTTGGTGTATACTTGCTTCCTTACTTGACAGTTGCTAGATTTCAGGCTAAGACCTTCTGAATACTTTGTAATGAAGTTATAATGTGTCTTACTGAAATGCAGAGTCTATGGTAGCATCTGCGAGAGCCAATTCAGTTCTGGCCTGAGCCAGTACGGCACGTCCTCTGAGATGAGCGGAAGCTGATCTGTCCTAGGCCAAGGGTAATGCGATATAATATAAAAACTTTCATGAATTGATTGGCAAGTTGATTTACAGCAATTTCTGATGGAGCTGCTATAGCTTTAGGTATCATTTAAGTAGGTAGACACATGGTGAAGTTTTTCAAGAGCATGCCTGATGTTCCCCAAGGGATCTTTCAAAGTCCCAGGTGGTGGTGAGGCACTTGACTCCTGTTGACTCTGAGCTTTAATCAGTTCCCGTATTTGCCAGCTGTAACTTTAAAGCTCTCCCCTCCGGTTTCCCAGAGGCATGAGCAACCAAATACTCCCGGTGAATTTAGTTGGGAGCTAGACAGCCGTGCAAATCAGTCTAGGTAGTTAGGTGCCTCGATGGGAACTCAGAGACGCGCTTTCGCCAATCAGGACTCGCCTTTTGGGGGTGTTCACCTGATTACTTTCTCTTTCCTGGAGCAAGTCCATAGCCACGGGGAGATAGGGAGGGAGTTAACCAAAAACCACCAGGTTTTCTTGTAGAAATGTGGTTTACAACCAACAGTTTTAAAATCATTTACCTAAACACTGTCATTAATGGTAACTGTTGTCATCAGCTGTACCTGATCATATTGACTATTTCGTGATAGAAGGAAAACTGCTCAATAAACGACAAGTTCTGTTTTGTAAAGAAGAAGGAAAGGAGGAAGGGAAAAGAGAATGTTAAAGACTTGCACGTCCCGACGATAATGCTATACCTCACCCCAAAATCACTTGCAGGTGTACACGAGTCCCGCCGCTCTTTCTAGCCCAATTTTTGTATGCAAGGTCATCCTCCTGGTGCTACCTTAGAAACTGGCCTTATTCTATAGAGGACATTGAATGATAACACTGTGAGTCAGCTGACTGCTGTGTCACAGAGCTGCTGCTTTCTACATTATCGCAACTGCCAGAGCTCTTACTGCTGCAGTTTTCTAGTCGCAGTGCGGCAAAGCAGACGCATAGAACCAGGCACAAAGCAGCATAGATTTTTTTTTATTCTTGTCTTTTTCATACGAGGGAAATTTTCCTGGTGTTAGCGTAGGAACAGACATGCAGCCTGGATACGTTGGCTTCAGCCTGGCAGCGTTTTCAGCTGAGCAGGGACTGCTCGGAGATCTGTACCCAAATTGCCTCTGAGGAAGAACGCCTGGTTTCCCACTTTGTGTTCTAAGAGCGTTTTTTTTTATGCCACGGCGACATACCTGCAGCAATAGGACAAAGGAGATGGTACTTGTCACTGTTTGTCTGACTGGGGCCTTCGCAGGCACTCCGCTGCCGAAGCTGTGCCAGCATCCCAGGGTCATATAGATCGGTAATACAGATTGCCGCAATTTCTTACATCAGTTAGAGCAAAGCTCAAACAAGAAACCAGACTCTCTGACCTAAATCAATCCCAGTCCTTCTGGATGCAGGGCAGCAGTCGACTAGCAATGACACAACCAGCCATCAAGTGGAGAGTCTCTGGGATTGCAATCTGTATTGGAGTCCGAGAGCAGGAAACCCTTTCGGACATCCAGTTGCTTCTCCTTCTTCTAATACTACAATCACTACAGCTACAACAACTACTACTTCTGTTTTTCTTGCCTGTAAGAAGCTATTAATTGTGCTTGGTCTCTGAGCGTATATTTGCGTGGATTAGTCTGTCTATAATGTAGTCCTTATCTGCTCTCCTGGAAATCAGGGCACGAAGTCAGCCTGCTTTAACAGTTGTTTCTTTCGGCGTGATGCTATGCAACTAGAATGGGTTACACTGACAACAAAGGAACAAGCACAGAGCACCACTTTCTTTGCTGGACTGTTACAGGAACATAACTCTTCTTTGATATGATGCCCTGGTTTCTTCTTTTTGCTGGTGGTTTTATTTTATCTTTTTTTTTTTTTTAATTCATCTAATCGAAGAGCCTAACAGACACCATCGTGGATGTGGTTTTTAATGATTTGGAAAAGACAGCCTGTGGAGACTGCGATTTGAGACGGCAACACATTTAGGTTATTGCCAATTTGAAATACTTGGTTTGTGAAGCACAGCCCTAAGGGACGAGCTCAGTAACTGAGAAAGAGATTGTAGATAAAGAAATAAAAATGACAAGCGTAATGGAGGCTCTGCAAAAGAGACTGTCAGAGAATCAGTTCATGGATGGCAATTTCACCAGTCTGAATCTGAATAATTCATAGATTGAAATTACCCTGCTTTCACCTTTCCATTTAAACCGGCATGATCTGAATCTCTAATAAATTTTCAAGATAAAGTAAAACGCCAATTTGAATCTGAAGAGCTTTTAAAACCAGATGCTACACCCTGAATCTTTCGATACCTTTCACAATTATCCTGTGAGAACCGCACTTCATCACGAAGCACCATTACCAGTGAAAATTACTGTGATTACAATAGCAACAATAGAATACCATCAAATGATCCCTAATTTACCTAATTTACCAAGGCTGACTGTGTGCCCATTGTGTTTCACTACGTCTGGCATTGGATCAATATCACAGTGGAACAAAAATGCCTCAGTGTGTGCTTCCTTTTGGTACCTTTGACTTTGACAGCACAGGAGAAATCTATCTACTGCTAAATGTTTTTACAGCCAATCTACATGCCTGCTGTAGGATCTGACTGATTCTGCACGATTTTCTTTAGTTCCTAGGTATCGGATGTCACTGTGTTACTAATTTGTTTATAACGTACACTCATGCACAAAGACTGCAGCAAGCGAGCGCCAGCAGAGAGACCCTGCACTGCTGCTGCAGCGGCAGCGCTCTCGCAGGGGAAGCCAAAACGGGTTCGGTGCCTTATGTGAATAATTACTCGTGTCTGAGTTACAAATGCTTTCTAGCATCACCGGTCTCGGTTGTACTACATGAAAAATGTATGCAAAAGCCGTGGTCAAGAAAAACGATTGCGTGTAATGCTAACAAGATCTTTCCCCCGTTCAGCAATTAGCAGGCGGTTGCGAGAGCCAGGCTGCGACTCCTTCGGTAGACGCGTGTATGTAGGTACGCGTGCACGTACATAAATGTAAAGGTCCTGCGCTTTGCGAATATCCGTGAATACCACTGAAAGTAACAACTTTTTCTGACAAGCCAGGTGCAGTGTTTTGCCAGGATCTGCTGGGTTGTAACAAACCCCCGTTCTGGAGGTGTAAGTTTCCTATGGGATGATGCATGACTTCTGGAGCAGTAAGTACCATTTATGCGGTATGTTGGTGCCTATAGCTATGCTGCGGAATGGTATTTTAAGCATAGTTTGAGTCCTTGTAGCATAACTACAGTGTGGAGAAGGGAGAAACATGTACAGAAGGCTAGAAACAGGCATTCTTCATGGAGACGGCTGTATCTGCTGTCTGTATGTGTGTGTGAGTTGTACACTTTGGTCTTGTTTTTCATTTTATAACCAGATTTACACTGCCTCCAGGGAATATTTTCTAAGGAAGGAAGGTAAGCAGTATTTCTTCGTATTTATATGACTGTTTTGTATTTCTTTCGGGGAAAATGCATGTTTATAGCACATAGTTACATAATACAGCATGATCTCATGACATTAGATTAAGTGTTTCAGTATTTGTTCACATTAAAACCGGACAAGAAAGCATATTTAAAATATGGCTTTTTATTCAAAATACGCTTGTAGAAGTACTACGCAGAAAGAATTTAAAGATTGGGTTTGTTTTCAGGTTTGGCTCTTTAACATTATTAAATAAGAGTCTATCATACCTAAATAGTAATGTTCTTGAAATCTTTGGATTTTAGATATTTTGTCTTCTTAAAACACCATTTACTGTACTTCTAAATTTCCTGTATATGAGTGGACACTGTTCTCTAGAGGTAGAAGATTTTTTACAGCTTGAGCTGTGATAACAAAGGAATTTGAAAGGGCACAAAATATGATTACACAAAAATCTTGAACTTTAAATTATTCAGTAATGTGATTTAGCAAGCTGTTTTTCTTAGACATCATACTCTCAAGTTACTGCACTATCTGGAATTAATTAGTCCTTCAGTGCTATATTTATATTCTTCATTTTCACATGGTATTCAAAACTTAACAAAGAAATATCCTTGCGCAGAGCAAAGACTGAAACTCCGGTGAAAGTGCAAAACCTACATGCTGTTATCATGGTAATAAAATCAAGAGATTCAGATCAAACTTTTCTGAAGAGTATTAGGTGTTTTGGCTTAACTGTTTTATGATGAGCATTTCATGGTTTTGTGTACACAAATACAATATACACCGATATAACTACCATACTGCAAGGATCATGCACACAGGAATGTGAATGTTTTGCAAAATGCCATATAAATACCCGTGAGCATTTACATTCTAATTATTACTGCCATAATCTTCTAGTATCATATACTGTTTGGAAATCCTGGTCTGTTAACCATTTGGATTCTGTAGAGTATTTGCATTCAGATTTTTTTTACCAGTGTTATCTGCCGCAACAGTCTGCGGAGAATGGCTGGTCACGGGGTGCTAGATGTTCTCATTAGCAACTGCAGAGCAGATCTAATATGGAGTTTAAATGCTCCTGACGGCTTCATATAAGGGCCCGATGCGAATCGTACTGCGGATCCACTCTGGAGGCCTCTAACTTACTTTCTGTTTGTATTACTGAATTTTTAATGTGCCACTGGCTTTCTCCCACTGCTCCATACTGGCCTCACGTTTCAAAACACGCAATGCTAGTCAGGCCTAATACTCTTTCTCAATGTAAGTCACTGCAGGAGTTGCCAGAGGATGCTATGACAGTGCCCTCAGGAGGTGAGGTTATCTGTGGGACTCTGTTATAAAGTACTCTGCAAAAGTTTGAAAACCTCAGGAAGTAAACTCTGCCTTTTGGGCTGGTGTGTGTTTCAAAGAAGGCAGGATTGTAGTCTTGACAGCAGGCTATATTGCTCATGCAAATGGGGAAAAAAGCATTAAAACTTTTTCAACCACAGAATCATGAAGTGACTATTAGCAATATTACCTCATAAAAAGCACTAAAATATAATCAATGGTATCATCCATGTATTTTCTGATATGGCTATAGCTAATCAGGTGCAGCTACAGCTGAAGTGTTTAAGATGCATAATTGTATGTGCCGAAAGGAATGGCAGATCATGCAATATTAAACTCTAACATAAAGCCACTAATTTTAGCAATAGTGATTCAACAGTTAATCCACACTGTATCACTAGATCGATTAGTCTGGTTCTGTGCTTATGTTTTTCACTGTGTTTCAATTGTCTATAAATGAATCTGCAATGGCCAAGTAAGGGCCAAAACACTTCTTTACATGAGTTCTCAATTAAACTGAATTACTCACTTGAATAATATTCGCCTCTACGCGTCTGGTGGACCCATGCTCTCATCTGCATCTAGACAGTGATCATGATGCCATTGCACATGTGAAAAACATACTGGAGCTCATTCTACTACCACTGAGGTTAACAGCAAGACTCTCTGTGCTATCAAGATAAAAGATGGATTCATTAATTTTCTTCCATTACAGCCTTCCTGTGAAAGGTGTTGCTGTGTTTTGGTTTTTGTCTTGATTATGAGAGTCCAGTATAGTTAGCACGATGTTGAACAGAAGACGCTTTCTGTTCACCAGGGCACATGACCTGAGCTAAACATACACTGAAACCAGCAACTCAGGATGGGTCTATTTGTAAACTGAAGGGACCTTCTTGCCTGTAGTTTTGTTGATAATATTTGTGCTTGTCAGTTCTGCATTCTTATCAGCTGCTATAAAACACACAAGTTCTGATCTGTAACGGTTGTATCTATTTGGACAAGAGCCCTGAGGATAGGCGGGTCTGTTGTGGGTTTGGGGTTTTTTTCACCTTAGAATTGCTTTGAATTAATTGCAACTACCTATGGAAGTATGATCCCCTAAGAATGTGGGGAAATGCATTATTGATAAGTACATATAAAGTATCTCTAGATTCATCTGCACTCTGGGTGCTGTGAATTTCAGACCATTATTCCCAGACAAAAATGTTAGGAGGAAAGTAAGGCTGAAGTAACTTGAAAGGATAACAGCAGCATCTCCAAACCAACCACTTCAATGCAGGAAATTCAGAGTTAAACAGAAGAAAATCCAAATGAGTTCATAGATACAATTAAAATAACTAAGCAGCTTACTCCCTTTTCGATGCCATGTGATAACCACAGGAGGTAAACAATTTTGCCATTTCAGTTTATATTATATAGATAACATCAAAAAACACCTTTGGCTTTAAAACTATTTACATTGCGTTTCACAGTATCAGTCCAGTTTCTTTATGGACTGTAAATGTCCACCTGCTCTGTGCTTTTAGGTGCACAACTGTAACGTAACCGAAAGTTCTGAAAAATGAATGATTTCTGTCCGACCGACAGGGGAAATGAAATCTGAAATGGGAATTACAGTGGAGGCAATGGGTCTCCCAGGTCTCATGCCAACAGAGCTTCCTGTGGGTTTTCCAGATCAGGTTAAACTCCTCATTGTGTTAGAATTTGTCTTAATGAACACCAAGTTAAAAATGAGTGGGAGTTCTAAATATGGCCCCATTTGTGCCTGAAAACTTGCCCCTTTTTTTTAACTACATTTGACACTGTTTCTGCCACAGGCACGCCCGCTCTCGAAGATTACCAGGTAATTGTATCCAAAAGCATATTTGCAACAATATACCTCATTTGTAGCTAGGCATGCCTATCCAAGCACACACAATGAATTAGCGCCTGTGGAAAATGCTAAATTGGGAAATGCTGTTAAAATGAAAAAAAAATTTTTTTTTAAGACTGTAGGATTGCCATTGTACTGTTCACTTGTACCCAGCGCCTCACGGAGATTGTGCAGAAGGCAATGTAAAATTAAATTACACGCCGTTTTGCTCAGCGAGACGTTCAGTAGAAAAGTCTTTTCTCATACTCACCTGTTTCTGTTTCTTCTGCCTCCTACGTTCATTCAAAAACCGTCTCCAGCATCACAACAGCCACAGCAACTGCCCACTCCTCCGACCTGCAGGTAGCAAGCGATGGTAAGAAGCTTCACTGAGAATGGAAGAGTGATGAGGTCCCACGTCCTCTGCTCCTAATGGCAATGCCCTGGCTGGCGGGGCTAGGGGAGGGGGAGGTATGCAGAGGGGCCTTGAGGATGGGAGACTATATGCTACATACCTCTGACTCCTACACTAAAACAATACCAGAAAAATGTCATTACCAAGTAATTAAACATCTTTAGTTTCTATGTTTTCACAGGCAGCTCTTCTATAAACTTGTCATACTCATACCTAGCGTGAGTGCCATGTATTGAAACTCCAAGTCACCCAGAAAATGTTGGGGTGACTTGTCAATCAATATAGTGACTGAGGAAAAACAGTTTCCATAACCCAATACATCACAATAATGTTTAGTCACATACATATACACAGCCCCAGCGTTACTCTTCAAAAACAGTTTTAAGGCCTTTTTATTTGCATGTAAATGTAGCTACCTATGCCACTGCACCTCTGATATCTGTAAGTCAATCATACATGTCATATTAGCTTAAGCAGCTATATCCCATTTAAAATGGCAAGCCGAAACGGTACTTTTGCCTTTACTTTGAGCGATATAGCATGGCCTGTATTATGCATAGAATTAGCATGGATTATTGCAATTTCTTTTCAAAAAAAGGAATTATTTTCTTCTTATCTTGACTGTATTAAACTTATCACTTACCTTTTCGTGAGGGCCGGCTCTGTCTTTGGCAAGCTGATGGGCTTGCTCTGGTTATGAATTGCTTACAGTTTCAGCTTTTTTGGTATTCTGTGTTTGTTTTATTATCTTTAGGAGTTGGAGTGCATCCTTCCCTCTGCCACACAACTTGATGCTAGGCAGTTACTTGAAACAAACTTTTTAACGATATGTGCTTCATCTTCCAAAAGCCTGACAGTTGTGTGTGGCTTGCTGAAGTGCTGAGCCCTCGCAACAGTATCTGGGGTCCATGGGAGTATGCGTAGGATGGATTTCTCTGCAAAGGAATAAAAAATACAACTTTCTGGTACTTCAGATTGTTTGCCCCAATTTAGACAACACTTGTGACATTAATCTCTGGCTCTTTATTTTATTTTTGTAAAGAAGACTCCCTAAACATAATTCTTTCACCTTATAGGGCACTTTATGAAGATAATTGCATTAACAAACGCGGATCACATAATGAATAGATAAGTGTTAGGGGAAAGTCCTGCAGGAAATTAGCTGTGTGTGGTAAATTAGGAACAGGCTCTTCAAGAAATGAGGACAAAACTACTGAATTGCTGCTCATTGAGAGTTTGTCTTGAGCACAGAGTAAGTTTTGTGCCCCATGCTGTCGGTTCTTCTGTCCATCTCAGCATTTTCCCATTTTGGAAAGTAACCTTCTTGTCACGATCTCTCTGCCCACTCAAGTCACCTTTCCCCGGGCTTCCCACTCCTGTCCTAACAGCTTTGCATCCCTACCATTTCCCACCCTGGGTCCCAGTCTTTGGCAATCCTCTCCAAATAGACTTTCTGTTGCTGTCCCACTTTATGCTCCCCTTCCTGCTCTCTAGTTGAGCTTTTGTTTCCAGTTGCTTGGCATCAGGCTGGTTTTTTATTGTTCCAGCTTGGCCTTCGAAGTATGGGCAGCTCCAAGCACCCAAATGTGGGTGGATTTTCACAGAGAGAGCAATAGGCACATCTCCCAGGGAGAATGCCTCCTTCGTCATTCTCCATCTCCACTGAGTTCTCCAAGGCACACAGGCACAAGAATATTTCCTCTATATTTAAATAGGAGTAAGGCTTGCAAACAATGGAATAATAACAATAATTAATAACAACAACAATAGAAACAAGGAGGGAAAAAATGTCCTGAGGCAAATGTCCTGTGTGGAAAATACTAGCTGAGTGGTTAAATCTGGCAGGACTGTAAGCATCAGAGAACATGGTCATGTAAATGAAAAGTGCTGAGAAGCTCTGACATAGTCAGAGTTGCCTGCATATACTACCTACGCCTATGTCACATACAGATTTGTATGTGTATACCTTTATATAAATTGGGAAAAGTATGACTTTATTATCCATATATTTTCTTTAAGAGCAATAAGAACATCCTAATTCTGTGTTTGGGAAATATATATACATAAACTGAGGGAATTTTCACCACTAGCTAATGCACAAAGGTTATAAAATTGACTACTCTAAAGAATTTTAAGTTTCAGCAGTACTTTGGGGATGCCCGGGGGAAAAATAAAATATATAGCTGTCAAGGGGCATCATAAATGTGTGAAAAAGAAAGGATACCTAATCATAATAATTTTTTTATTATTATTTACAAAGCATTAAAATGCTGTCTTAATTTGGTACTGAAAGATTCCCAACCTTCCTGCTGTCTTAGATTTGGAGAGATCCTTTCATCTTCCGCTACAGCAGTGGCCCAGCAACTCTTGGCCGGTACATACTTCTCAACAGATAGTGTATCTTATTCGTAGATGAGTAGTCTACTTGCTCCCACAATTTCTATGCATTCATAACAATAGGCTGGAAAATATTTGTCTTACTATATATTTAGTCACAATACCTATGAAGAAAAAAACAATGTCATTGTGCAAAGCACTGTATGAAGGGAAAACAAAAGATCTACACTTTGGAGTTGATTCTTATCTGTCTGAAGAACAGACTATCTATTCTCTTATCTATTTTTATCAAACACGCAAATGTACTTGTAGTGATGAATAGATGATTGCATTTAAAAGAAAGTGTGGCTCCCCCTCCCCCCAGAAAAATAACTGTGGTTTCAGGCCCTGATCAGGTGTTAGAAAAATTAACGATTTAAATAATAACAATAAAAAAAACTAACCAATAACTCTTGGAGTATTCATAAATTTACATGTAGCAGAATGTAATTTAAATTGCATGTAACTCATGGAGACTTCCATCTGCCAGCACCAGTTTTTAAAGCTCCTTCTGTCTTCTACAAAGATTTAAGAACTGACCAGGCTCAGGTTGGAGTGACTTCTAGAAACAAGGTAGCCAACGTTCTGTATATTTATCAGCGGTCACTTAAGTGTAATGCAAACAGAACTTTCATGCTCATTTAACAACCTACCATGTAGACACAGAAGTTTCTGGATTTTCATTTAAAGAACTCACAGTAAGTTGCTCATTTTCATTACCCACAGACAGAACACTGCATTTTTAAGAGACAGGTTTGAAAGAAGAATATCTAGAAAATAAACTAATGTATCCTGGAATATCAGAAGTAGAGCAACTTGTTGGTTTAGACAGATATACAATTTGCAACATAAGAATTTGTGGATATTCCTATTATGTGTGTTTGGTTTTTTAAATTATTGTAACTGTAATCATAAAGGTTGGGCTGTTTTTTTGTTTTGTTTGGTTTTAAAAGAGATGATTATGAACTGCATCAGGATTGTGAGCTCATTTAAAGTCCTTCACAATCCAGGTTTAGTCAATGTTGAGATGCAATGTTCTCTGCATGAGAAAACAATTTAAACGAATGATTTGAAACTGAAGTTAGATGAAGGAACATGGTGGGTTTTGCACAATTAGGAATACAATTTTCACTGATGATGGACAAATATCTAGTTATTTTAGAAGTGCCTGTTATCAAATTTCTAAATAGTATCATACATTTACTCTTTTCCCCACCTTTAAATATGTGTTGCCATTTGCAAAGTACTTTCATTCAATAATCTTCCCTACTCCCAGATAGGCTTATTCAGTTTTCTGGAAATTAACCTAAATAGAAACTACAGAGGCTATTGAAACTGTATTTAAAAGCTTCCAAAATACTAAAATTTCCTGTTGGATTAAAATGTAGTCCATTGGGAAAACTTACCTCAAAAATCAGCATATCCAAATGGCAGAGACAGATGAAGCACTTGCCAGAAATTCAAACTAGTCTGACACAAAGATAAGTCAGAAATCATGGATCTATTGCCACTTTTTCACGATATTTTCAATGTTGATGACCTCTACAGCCTTGCTACTGACTAATCTAATTCCTTGAAGCTCGGTTTGCTATCATGAATCCTGTTAGGGGTTGGAAAACTACTTGAGTTGGAAAACTACTTGAAGCATAACTTTGGATCTTGCCTGTCCCTTTGCATCACAGCAGAGACATGAAAAGGCCTTAAGTAAAACCTGGAGACTATAAATTATAGATAAAATCTAACCATAGTAAAGAGAACACTAGGAGTGGAGCAT
This sequence comes from Phaethon lepturus, assembly GCF_000687285.1. NCBI lineage: Eukaryota > Metazoa > Chordata > Aves > Phaethontiformes > Phaethontidae > Phaethon > Phaethon lepturus. The sequence continues at coordinate 44,359 of NW_010544278.1, read as the reverse complement.
GGGGTGCAGGATTGCAGCATGAGGCAGAAGTTAGAAGGGATGGGACTAAAATCTGATCTTCACTGCTTCTTAAGAATAACCCTTGGCAGGCTCCTCTAGCCAAATAATTTCTTTGAATCCCTGTTGATCTTCTAGTTTCTGCTCATGACCTCTTTGCCATCAGCAAAAGTATAAAACAACTGAGAGACACCTTTGCTTTCATCTACCTGAGCTCTACTGAGCACTGACATTAAATTTCTTCCCATATTGTAGCTGCATTTTCGTTGTGCACAACATTCAGAAAGACACAATAACCTGGCACTTAGAGTAGCTTTTCTTTGTTTCTCCTCCCTGGAAATTGCACTTTCACTTTCAAAAGCTAAATCAAGAGCAATTCATTTACAAGCGATAGTAAAACTTTACGAAGTCCCACCTGCTGACTGGGTGCTATTAGGATGGGCAGACCAGACTTCACAGAGGGAAAACACATTCCTCAGCAGTCCCTTGTCACTTGTTGAACAGACAGGTCATGGCATCCTCCTGAGAGCTACATACAAGCAGAAACAACCATTCCCATCAGAGATGTGTCCTAAACCAGACCGTAACACTGTTAAAAAACTCATTTGCACTCCCCGAGCAGAAGTAAAAAAGTAAAGAAAAAAAAGTGAAAACTGGCAGCTGTATCATAAGTGTCATGGCTAGTACCTGCATGGCAACTGCAGATATAAAGAATTGAAATTGCATTATTAGTGATGTGAGGTCCTTTTATTCTTAAAAACTTACTGAGGCCTTCAGGCTTGTAGCTTCAGTTAGTTGAAACTAACTGAAAAAGCTACTGAATATAGTAGCTAGTAACTACAAGTAAGAAGGTGTTAAAAAGGAAGAAGTGAAAAATCAGTTTCATACAAAGGTGACGTGAACCAAAATTTGAGTTTCATACTTTTAACTATTTGGCATTATTTTTGCTACATCTTTGCATAACTTGATTTTGGTCAGCAACAAAAATGGAAGAATATAGTAATGGCTATGTTTGTTTGTTTATATAAATTTCTCTAATTTCCTTCGGCGGGCATTAAGACTATTGTATTTTTTTCAGCAAATGGAGTGAGGTCTGTTACAGCCAGCCCACACAATGCTGCTTATCCCTTTTCCTCTATACAGTACAGGCAGATTTCTCCAGTATCTGGTCACGTACACTTACCTATGTGATTTCTCATATATTATTTTGTTTTGATATGTTTTTATAATGTTTGATGAGCAAGTACCAACTATAAGCTAATAGCTATGCATACTGCAGCTGATAATGCAGTTTCTTCCATAATAAATCTTTTGCAAGTGGGCTTACAGAGAATATAAATGATAAATAATTTATTATAAAAATGCATTTATGATTATATACATATGTGTACAAATAAACTTGCAAAATAACGATTTTTAACACGACTTTAAACTACGCATATGCAATCATTTCACTTTGTTTTCAACAGGGTTCTGTCACTTGTTATATTTTGATACTGATAGGGGAATACCTCTATTTTGCCTTTGCAAGGTTTTGTTTTTCTTTCTGCTGCTTGGTTTTGCTGATGAGAGAATGTAGATTAGTTTTTAAATAACTGTAATTCTTCAGATGGCATAGTGGTATAGCACAGATATGAATTTCAAGAGCCAGTACAGTGTTGGGTGAACCATATTTATTAGCTATTAACTGTGAGACTATTACAGGCATCAGAGGCTGCACAAGAAAACCTTAAGAAGTGCTTTAATGTTGGGTCTCTAGGCTAAACTCCTGACTGCAATCTCAGCAAATTCTTTCTGTGTTTGTGGAAATCAGTTTCATAACATTTTTGTTATTTTCTTTGGACATCCTTCCTGAATTTTAAGTTATTCTTCTAACTCAAATATTGTTTTATATTTGCTTCTTTCTTTCTGATACTTTAGATTCCATCTTTCCATGATGGACCGTCAGGTTTTTTCTTTTTCCTAATGCTGTTTTAGACTAACAGCAAATGTTCACCTGAGGAACTCAGTAGCCAAATTTGGCCAGATTGGTACAAATCAATAGTTAGACACTATTTTCCAGCTGCCTCCCATTGCTGTCCACACACGTTGATAAAACTGTTGTCTAGAACTTTAAAGACTGAAAGAAGACAACAAGGCAAAATAAAAGTAGGAGAAAGACACACTATAAACCCCAAGAAAATTAGCATGTGACAAATTGCATTTTTCCACTAAAAAGAATTAGCTTCCAACCACTGAAGTACAATGTGATACCTATTTATCAAGTTAATTGTTTTCTTGTTGCAAAACAGAAACTTAATTACAGAGATAATTTATATATGGATGGCATTTGCTTAAGCAAGATTTCTAACGCAGTATGCATAAATATGATTTCATTTTTTTTTTCCCCATGCCTTCAGAAAATAGGCAAACATAATGCTGGAAACTATCTCCTGGATGACCAAAATGCAGTCCTTTACTTACACAGGGAACTATGCCTGTAGTATTTTCCATGAACTTACCAATCCTCATCATTAAATAGCTTGAGTTGTTATTTTTTTTTGTCCCTGCTATTTGTATTAAAAAACTACTCTAGAACCTCACAACTTTTATGGTCAGAAACCTTTTAATTTCCAGCCTAAATTTATTCATGGCCAAATTACACCCATTTGTTCTTGTGCCAACATTGTCTGCTAGAGTAAATAGTTCTTTTCCTTGCCTACTGTTTACCACCCTATTGTGTTTTTAGAGAATAATTATTTCCTGTATCAGCTTTTGTTTCTGTTAGACTAAACAAGTAAAAATTTTGCAGCCTTGCTCTTGAAATGACTTTTCTCTGGTAACCTCTGCAGCTCTTTTCTTTACCTGTTTCATCTTCCAGGAACACGAAAAAAAGCTGCGTGAGTGCTCTCAAGTGCTTTAAGCAATGGCATATATATTTTCCATTTCTTTGCTAAGAAATAGTTTAACTGGTTCATCCTCGGACGGCATTTGCTTTTTCATGGTTGTGTCCCGCTGGCAACTTAATAACACTGCAGTCATCCAATATGCATACCTAGATCCATCTCCTATGTTGTTTACAACTGATATGCTCCTAGTTTATAGCAGATTTTTTTAATTAACCCTTGAGTGCATGTCTCCACTGCCACCACTACAGGTTTAAGAGCGAGTTTAGCAGTGTGTATTTTTAATGTGCTTTTTCCAAGCGTAACACATGTTTTGGATAACTTGATGCCAAAGATAACAGAATAAAAAAAAGGAATAATGTTTGGAGACAAAGGGAGGTACTGAGCACACTGACAGCACTGGGTGCGATGTATTAAGGAATAAGAAATTCTCACAAGCGTTTCAGTGTATTATGATAGAACGTAATGGTTTGAGTGTGGTACGGTGTGCGCAGTACCTTAGGAAATTCTTTTTTGGTCTGGATACTCATAGCCGCTTGCATATTGCATTTTAGTTGGGGAAAAAGTTTCTTGGATGCACTAGAGCAGGAGGTCACAAAGGCACCTACAGAATCTTTCAAGGTGGCATCAAAGGAGCTTGGGGAACATGCCACTCACCGCCTCCTCCCAGAGAAGCTGGGGAAAAGCCTTCTGGATTGCAAGTGCTGCCCAAGCAGCCAAATGTCTTTTCTGGCATGTGTCTGAAGCTCAGCATGCAGCTGGCAGCTACTGCTTCTACCACAGTGACAGAAAAGAAAATGATGGTGGCATCTAAAGCAGATTAATTTGGAGCATCTCTGTATTAGAGTGGTCTGTAGTGTTAATATCATTCACAAGCCATTTCCTAGAAATCATACCATTGTAGATCAGTCTTTTTACTTGATTTTGCTTGGTTTTTAAAGTCGGTGTAACAATTAAAGACTTGAGACTTTACAGAGTCTGTATCTTTGAAGTAGCAGTGTGATATTTTCTTTACATGAGTGTTTCAAAATAATTAGGAATATTACATCAATACTTCTAGAGCTGTTCACAGTAAAAAAGCTTTGATACTATCTGGTTGTAAAGGTTCTATCTTATGGGCCATACCCTTTGGAATGAAGAATATATATGCACCTATTAGGTTTCAAAAGACATTGAGATTTTCAGAAGCATCTTAATGATTTTGGACTGCAAGTTCCAGTAGCTAGTAACTTGGAATTTTTGAATCCTTTAAGAAAGGATTTAAATTTCCTTATTTTGCCATGGAAGCCAGCAATTTATAGAACACCTTTAGTTGTATAATTATAGAGAGCAGAAGACTAGTGTATTCCCACACTTACTAGCAAAAGATTCACCATTTATTAGAAAGATTAATTACGTTTTTGAAGGATGTTTTTAGTGGGAGAAAGATTAATCTTTTAAAAATCATGTGAAAGATTTTTTTTTTTTTTTTTTGCATAAGAGTGCTGTAATGAGAAAATATGTTCAAGAGAGTTATCTGCTAGGGCATGCAGCTTTATAGAAGTCTTGAAAAATCTTTTTGTCAGTTTTAAATGTGATGGAAATCTGCTTATTGGGAGGGGAATCTGTATCTATTCAGGATTATTTTATTAAGTTATTAAAAGGTAGTTTTATTTAATGTGCCCTCTTTGACTGTTGCTGTATAATACCTTCTTTGATGTTGAAGTGGTTAAGCGAACATATTAACTTCTTGCTGCATTATTAGTAATGTTTAATATGCTGTATTCTGTTTAGGGCATCCCTGTGGAACTGATAGCTGTGGACTACTGACTGGTATACTAAGCAGGTAAGCTCTGAACGTCTTTCAGTTGTAACATAATGACTTTCATCAAAGGAGAAAGAAGTCTTGATATTTATTAGTTTGCTAAGCTGAGTTTGGAAGGCTTTGATTTTATAAATCCCAAGATCGGCGACTTAAGTAAACCTAGCACATGCTAATAGTAGATTAAAAAAGTAAATGAATTGATATTCCTGTCAGAAGAATGTATTTCTCTTGACCCATAATTTACTGTCTTTTTATAGGTATTTGAGACAAGTTCAGACATCAGAAACTTGCAGGCCTCCACTGCAGCAGGGTGCAACCAAGTGATCATTCTGACTTGACAAGATTAATTTCAAAGCCATTCTTTCCCCTAACTTGCCTCCTTCTGTTTTGCTTGTTGCAGTTAGTGAAAGTATTTGTCAAACTGGGACGAAGCTTAGTCATTAGTCTTTTCTCTTTAGACAATGATAGACTTCTTGGGTTGCTAAAGGAAAGGGATTTGCAAAATGCCTTACAAAGAGAAACATGTCACTGAAAGTAAAGCATGTAGTGGATGGTAATACTATCCTACTGATTTTAATCTGGCAGAGGTGTTAGGCTAATTAAGAAAGAATTAAACTACACATGACAAATACCAGTCACATTGCTTAATATAATGCTGGAAGATACATAGAACCATAGGGGTGATGAAAGCATTGCAAGAACATATATAGAAGAGAAATAAAATACAAATGCTGTCTGCAAGTATAGTGGGTTTTGCAGGTAAAGATAGTATACTTGTTTGACAAGATGTTCTTTTACACGGTATAATTTTGCCATTAATACAGATTCTATACAGAAAATATTTGTTAAGTTATTTAAAATAGCTTGGGGGTTCAGTAAGGAGCAGGAATCACCCTTCAGTTATTTATATGGGAAATGTTTGCATTATTCTCTTAATATAAAATAATTATTTTTCCTTTTGTGCAGTACTTTCTGGTGCCATTCTAAAATGAAAATCAATACATTTTTCCAAGCTAAGAAAATTTATGTTTCTAGGAGAAGCGGGCCCCATCAATATGTTAGTACAAAATACTGTTTCACCTCTACATGAAGAAGCATTCAGAAAATACTTTCTGTGTAAAATGGAGAGAGCTTTTTTCTCTCAGTTATTTTCTCTCCATTTCTTGTGTTGGGTTCCTTTCCATTAGATTTCTTGGTGCTTTGATTCAGGGTGATATAGATCTGTTGTTTCCTAAAAGAAGATTTATTAGTATGGAGACATAGAGAAAAAGTTGTGTTTAGGCATACAAATTTTTGGTCATCTTCTCCATATTTGTATACTATTTCCATTTCTTTATACACTCAAGTAACATAAATCCATTAGAACACCTATTTAGACACCTCAGTACCGTAATCGGTGAGATTAATCTGTTTTAAGAGACGAGGGTTAAGGTGTGTGTACAGCAGAAGGATATGATAAGTTTCAATTTCACCTTGTAAGGAGCACTGTGTTAATTCAAGAGCAGAAGTGGAAAAAATCCACTCCGGGAATTAGGGGCTGTGCCACGCAGGCTAACATGGGCATGTGGCAGCTGATGGGACAGCCCCTCTATGCTCTGCTCCAGCATTGGCTTCTGCTTCCCCTTCAGCAGTCTGAACCTACAATATAAGGCTTTTGGCAATTTGTTTCCACTTCAAAGTAGTTTAATACTTAGTGCAGCTCTATAGATGGTGAGGATTTTCCTGTCTTTCAAGTCACTCCTTAGAATCAGGTGTCCTAGGGCATATCTTAACTTGTGGAGATGACTGGAGTGTTGGATGTGATTAGTTGTTGCCTTGTGGATTAACTGAAGAGAAGGCTGTATGTATGGTACATGGTACATCTACGTTACTCTTGAAATGATACAGCAGATCACAAATCCACTCCCACATCCACTACCCACACATTTCCTTCTTCTTCACACACATAACTACAATATGCAGGGCTGGTCTAGGATCTTACCAGAGCAACTAGTCCCAGGTGGAGCTGGGAAGTGAAGGAGACTGTAACAACTGTGAGCCAAACAGCAGTAATGCAGGAGCTATCAGGAGATGCTGCGACCCATGACAGCTTATAATATCATAGGTTACTATACTTAGTAAAGAAACAGGAAATAAATATGCAATTCCTCCCTTACAAACACTTTATATAAGTATATAAGACATCTGTAAAATGGTGGAGTTGAAAGGGAGATAAGGCTGCTCATACTCTGCGCTCGAGCAGGATGTGGGTTACTCCCTTTCAGGTGTGTGGTCTAAGCTTCAGGTGATGGGAGTGGTTCCATGTTTTTTGAAGTTTTACTTTTTTTACTTTTTTCATCTTCCTCCCGGCATATCCCTCTGCTTTCTCATGAACGCTGTCACTAGTAGAGCAACAGCCCGATGTCTCAGCAGGGCCGTTTTAATTTTGCTACCATAGTATACACTTACCCTGGGTGACCATGCTTTCTTTTGCATTACATGTTTTCCCCTACATCTGAGCTTCAGCTGAACAATCTGTTCATCTTAACAACACTATCAAAAACAAGAGACAAGAAAAAACTTACCCTTACAAATCACTTGAAAGTTCACCTCCAAATTGGAAGTTGCTGGGTTTTTTCCAGTCCTGTGACTTTATTTTCAGCTTTGTTGAGTCTTTGCAGGTTTTGTGTCACTTCCAGAGTCCAGGAAAGTGGATTACTATAAATAAGAATAGAGTCCTAGAGGCTTTCAGTGTGAGTTATCCAGGTTGAAAGTCCTTTTAACAAATTTCATCAGTTTAACTAAGAAAAAAAGAATCTTCCAAACCATTATGCCTTTAGGAGCAGTGCAAAAAAACCCAGGCACTCAAACAATAGGAAAATAGCAAAACCACTTATTACTTAAAGTGTAAAATGTTAACAGAAAGGGTACGTTTTAAGTATTGTGTGTGTGCTGCACACATGAATGTAGAATACACAGTCCCTTAAAATCATCTAGTAAGGAAATAAAATATCCATTTGCATTTTACTTTTGCACATAGGTTTATTAAGATAATATATGTATCTTTTTGTATGCTGAGCCATTGCTTTGCCTTTGCCTCAGCCTGTCCAAGGTGTATGAATATTGACTCTTTAATGTACACCCCACGGTGTATTATTGCTTACTTAAAGCATAATACTGCATGACCTTGTTTTTTCTGTTAATTATATTTTTCCCTTGTAGGAAAGTAAGTTTACTCATTCTGAATCGTGCCAAACCGCATAATCTGGAAAGGAATATTGTGGCTCTGCTTGGAAAGTACTAATTGGGCTTCAGCCATCACTGGGAAAGCTGTATAGTCTTTTATTATTTTAACTGGCCAAATGCCCTTTGTTACCACATTAACAGCCTCCCTATGGTGCCTGTAACTTTGATATTATTTTCACTTTTACACTAAATTTGACCAGATGAAAGACACAAACCCTCCAATTTTGAAATAAAAAACCAGCATGTTTTCTTAATCTTGTATTTCAGAGGGAAAGCCTGCGAAAATGATAACCTATGTCTGCTGGCCAAAGTTTTTGTTCAGTAAACCCATCCTGCCAGCTGTTCCCATTGGCAAGAGGAAAGATAATATTTTGGTATCTTTAATTTCTCCATTTCAGAGCAGAAGTTTTGCTTGTGTCATCATTTAAATCATGCATGTTAACACCAGTCTGGCAAACAAAATGGCACTTTATAAAGACCTCAGTTTGGATGGTATCGCTGCAATGTTGCAATAAAGCTGTTTTAGGTTATTAAATACAACTCATGTCGGTTACTGACTACAAAATATTGCAGGTGCTCTGGACTGTGCTACTGAGGAAGTGCTTTGAAAGTCCTGAAGAACACATTAAAGCAGATATGTAGGTGCATTTTAGTCTGATGTCCCTGGGAGCTAAGGATGCAAAAGACTGGGCTCTCACTCAGGTGTCTTTGGTCCTCACCTCACGAGGCAGGCTGGACAAGGATCAGCAAATGGCCACTCAGGTCCAGTCGTTAGCAAATGAGGAGGGGTAGCCTCCAGCAGGAGACAGGGACACTGGCATTTCTGAGACAAAAAGCAGTCACCTAAAGCTCTAAGTTTAGCCAGATACGCTTCCTGCACTGAGAATATCTGATTCAAAACGTGGACAGGGAATGTTCTCTCTCCAGCTTGATCTCTGACTGCAAGCTTTAATTTCAGCTGAAACAGAAAGGGTGTTCTCATCACGTTTAAGAACATTTAAGAATGTCTTTCTCAATTTCCAGGTAACCTGAAGCCTGAGTGGTTACAGGCATATTGGATCCCACACCTTGGCAGAGGATTATTTCTGCATATGTTCTGGGACAGCTCAGCACTACAGACAAGGAAAAAAAAAAAATCTTGATTCTGCAGCAATTTGTTTGGATTCCTTGAAGATTTCAAGGATTTCTTAAAGTCCTCCAGGGCAGGACAAGCAAATTGATCAGGACAAAGCTAGGTTTCAAGTCTTTGCTTGTCTAGCCGTAAAACCTCTTTCACTTAAATGGAACATGGGGGAAGACAAGGAAGTCTTTTAAAACAAGAATTTAATTAATTTGCGCATTACTGTAATTACACTACCGTGTTAAATGCTCTGAGGTTGATGGTGCTTGTGACCTTCCCAATACGTTTCATAAGGAGGACAGTATAACCTTGCACTGCCCCAAAACAGAGCTGAGCCCTTCCATCTATTAAAGCTGTCTTGGGCAATTCAGTGAACACCGTAATGGCTCCTTTATAGCCCTCTACTTGAACTTGATAGAGCAGGGCACATTCCAAGGAAAATGGGAGTAGTTCCTGAGTTTTGCCTGCTTACTGCTGTTGGAACAGCTTAATGTAAAAGCTGATAACAGAATAGATGGTGCATTTTTTTAACAGGGCCCAGCCCAACAACCACACTAATGATATCATAATTTCTACCTGGGATGCAAGTTTGCTTTTAAATACATTTCCCCTGGTACCTCCAACATGTGAATTTAGAAAAAAAGTATTTTTCCAAGTTTTAATTTCCTCCAGAAGCATATAATAATTCACTGCTTTTTCCTCTCCTTCAGGTTAGCTCTCATCACCACAGATACAGCTACAAGTACATATCTTTTGGTGGTTGGGACAGGTATGTGAGGATTAGGTTGCATAGTTACACTATTTCTTTCAGGTAAGGTAAATCCCTTAATCAAGTGCAAAAGCACTTGGGAAATATATTTTAAAATTACAAATACATTTTGGTAGCACTCTTACAAGTTACTTCCCTGAATTTGGCTTTTTGCACTTAGCATGCCTCATGCAGCAGCCTGCCCAGTCATTGTATGTCTCTAGGTCATCATTAATGTGTACTGCAGTTTCACAAAGGAGTTCTGGATAGTACCTGGCCCAGAGAGTTTGGTCAGAGGGGAAACTGTAAACCCCGGCCTCTCTGGAAGGCCAGTGTTCCTATGCTCCTGCTCCAAAATACTGCAGCGGGTGGCGGAGCACCCCATGCAATGTTGTACCACACAGCACGCAACGCGGCAGCTGCCGGGGCATCGCCAGCTGGTGCACTAGTCTCTGCCCTGTGGGTTAAGTTACTGACACTTGCCAGCTGCTAGTGGTGTGCAAGAACTTGAACACCTTCCTCTCATCTTAGCAAAGGAAAATATTATAAACCGTAACAATTATACCAATAAACAAAAGTAATGCATTAAGAGAAAAAGTAATATCTTCCACTTTCAAACTGTTCAGAACAACTTGAAAAACGTAGGCAATCACATCATCTCAAACGAAAGAAAAAATAAATGGGAAAAAAGCCGTCTATGGCCATAGTATTTGAAGCAGGCCAGGAAAGATATCTGACCTGTTATTTGAGTCCTTCTCTATGAAACAGCTACGTTAACAGTAACTGTAATGAAATTAGGCTTATTATGTATACATGAGCAGTAAATAAAAAAAATAAATAATAATAAAAAAAGAAATCCACTACAGTAGTGATCAAGTTTAAGAAAAAGCAAGTGGAAGTTTGTAAAAGACGTATCAAAAGTGACAGCCCCAAGAGGAAGATACTTCCCAGCAGCTTGAAGTCTCAGAGTAAATACTTTAGAAAAACTGCCATGGTTAAACAAAGGAATTTATTAAAAGAAGATTAAATGCCTCAAGAACTTGAAGGTGAAAGTAGGACATAAAACATAAAGACACCGTATTCCCAAAAATACATTGACAGCCACCAAAAACTTGCAGTTAATCCTGTTCTGTAGCAAGCTGGACACCTATCAAAGAGTTAGCAGGAGCAGTAGATGGCTAAGATATAAAAGGCGCACACAGGAGAGATAAGGCCATGGCAGCAGACTGCATGAATTCTTTGCACCCTTGCGTGCTATAAACTCAAGGAGGTTCCCTTGTTGGAAGCCTTTTTTATATAGCATAAATTGGAGAGATCACTGAAAATTATGTATCAGTAGGTTTCTAAGAGAAAGACAAACTAAGCAGTAACAATTTCGAAGGACAACCAAAACTAGGATTAGTGTGCATGGAAAAGGGAAGATAAAGAAGAGAGCTCTCTAAAATAATGAGTAGCAAAGACAGGTCAAATAGGGAACAGAAGCTTTTGTATCATGAAAAGCAGTGAACAAGGATGCATCAAATCATTTGTTGATTTGTTGAATAAAGCCAGAAGTATTTCCTCATATAGAATGTTGGTAACTTTGAATTTCCTTGCCACAAAATGTTGTGGTTTACAGAATTTGTCATGAGTTCAAGATCTCTTGGACAAACTCATCCCTCAGGACCCATTAAATAGAAAGACTCAATCTCTGATTATGGAAGTTGTATCACTACAAGCTGGGAATATAAGGCAGGTAGGTATCACTACATGCTTGTCATTTTATAGTAACCTTTAGTAATAATTTTCCACTTTTCACCACTTTCCATCACTTTTGGAGCCAGGGTACTGGGCTAGGTGGATCTGTTTTAGCCTGAGCTGGGACAGCCCTTCTTATGTCCTGCTTTTAAGTAGCTCCTGCAGTTTGTGGAGAGCCTTCTGTGGATTCAGCTGAGTCAACCTGAACAACAAGAGTCAGATAAAGGACTCTGAACACACGACTGAAAATACTAGGAAGAGGTAACTAAGAGAGCAGGATCAGCAAGTAATGTAAAGAAAAGATAAAGCAGAATTAAACTTGCATATAGTCTTTAACTCTTAAAGTAAAAAGTGGCATCACACATGAGGTGACAGAAAATAGTTCTTCATCCCTGTTAAAGAAAAAAATACTCTCTTCCTCCCAGCAGATGAAATGACAAGAAAATTGTGACGTGTGCTTAAACTGAAAGGACCTTAATTCTCAGATCAAATCTAGATCAACACAATTAAAAAAAAAAAGCTCTGCAAGTGGATGATAAGTATGCATAGAAAATGAAGAACATATAAATATACAGAAGTGCAAAAATCATAGAAATTTACCACTAATTATCCTTTTTTTTAAATTAATGGAAGTAATCCCACAGCTACATAACCCATATAAAAACAGTCTCAGTCATGTCAGTCCTCTGTCATGAAAAATGACTGAATATAAAATGTTCTTTCATATTCATTCTATAAGTGAAATCCTCACATAGTATGAATTGCTCAGGGTTCACCAGTTTCCACAGAACTATGACAAGTCACAGCAGCTGAGGATCTGCCCAGCGTGTACCATGTTGGCTGACACAGCAAAGCTGTAAATCCAGTCTTGACAAAATCACAGTTTTCTGCAAGCTCATTGCACATGAGACTGTTAGCTGACCATTTACTGAGATTCTCGTACACCAACCTCTACCAGCAGAACGGAAGGAGAAGACAGAAGCAATGGTACAACACCTGCAGTTCCCCTTTCCTCCAGCCCTTTGCTCAAAGGGAGCCTCCCAAGACCTACACAATAAGCCAAAAAGTAAGCCAATGCAGCTGTGGGATCTGCAGCTTTTGTCTTCATGGATAGCAGTACTATTCATGAGGTTCCCCCACCTTCTTGGCACTCAAGTAACCCACAGCTTCTCTGAACCTAAGCTAAGAAGGGAGGAGTTTCTCCCACTCCCAGCACCTATGAGTGAACATTGTAAAGCCCAGTTGCCAACTCGCTCCTTAGTGAAATGCTGGAAGATTTATTCACAGTTAAACCCAGATGTTTTCTAAATTGACTGTCATCAAAAAATTATCTCAGCCAACAGCAAAGACAAGACTGAGTGGCTCTCCAGCAACTTTTCCTCTCAAGTCCTTCAGAGGTTCTTCCATCTGACGAACTGCTCCAGTGACAGGATGCTCTCATGAGATTCATCATTTGCTTTGAAGTAAACAGACCTCAGGCTCGTTGTAATTTGAGAGACCCCTAAGAAACTCATCCTCTAATTGTCATTCTTGGTTTATCCAAGGATTTGCAATGTCTGTATGAATTCCTTGGCCAAATTCAGCAATCTTGTTAATCTCAACCCCCATATATCTGTTTCTTTCAATTTCCACTACCAAGTTCTCACAGTGCTTTCCCAAGAAGTACAAAAACCTTCTGTTCCCTTTTTCCCATACACTCGAGAAAATATCCCTGTCCATGCATGCTGCTTCTACATTTCTTACCAGCGAAACCCCTGAGACTTAAATAATTCACTTCCAGTTCTCCACCTAAATTTTCCTTCACTCTAATTTCTAGGTCAAATAACTGCATAAAATAATTTAAACTTTATAATTTATAGGAAAAGCTTTGCTTTAAAATAAAATGCAAATACTTTTTGCATTCTCAACCACTGAAGCAGAACTGTAGTCATTTTGCAGACATTATAACTTGAAGTTAACCAGTATTCTTTTCCCAGGACACATAACTAGAGAGAATTTTTCCATTGTAATGCAATTCTCTAATAGTTAACATACTAGGCTGCTTTCTGTATAACCTTGAAAAAAATACAATAGGTATTTCATTATTGTATGAAAGAGATATATAAACATGCAAATGTTTCCTGTTGTTATAAATTTTAAGGAATGACTGCTGTAAGCATTTATCTATAGTACATCTAAATTAAATAGCCCTACTAGAAAGAAGAGAAAACGTTTTGTATTCATTTAGTCATTAAACAGAATCAGGAACAGTTGCTAAAATAATGGATCCCGATTGTTCATTGCCATTATGCTTTACTTGTTGGAATAGATACCTGATAAGAATCGTACCAGAACTATAGCTGCTAATGAATGATTAAAGGCTAGGGAGCAGATGTGAAGGGAAAGTAGAACAACAATACCTCATTTGTTTTTTTCTGGGGACACTTATGTGGTTCTCCTTCATTTTCTTCCACTGAGTTTTGCTTTCAGACCTCTACAATATAATGGACTGAACTAGG
>NW_010544278.1:1807-30314 GCF_000687285.1 Phaethon lepturus | reverse complement strand
TTTCCCATCTTGTAGAAAGCTCTCTTTCTTGAACTGCGACAAAAAAAAAGTCAAAACCTTGACAAAGTTTATGAACTAAAAATAATAATAGTAATGTAAAAAATGTCAATGGAAATATTCTATTTAGGTGATCTTAAAACATTTGGATTATACTAGAATTAGTTTATGTTTTGTAACTAAAAGCCATTTTACAGAAAACCAAAATCTTTAATTCAAAGCGTCAAAACCATGCTTTATCAAATTTAATTTCTCAGGGCCTTGAAATCTGATTTGACCTATTTCCTACAAAGTTTTGGATTAGACAAATAGAGGTATTTTTGGATGAAACTCATTTTGTCAAAAAGCTCCAAGCTGGTTTTGCTGTCCATGGTAGTCCATACAAATATCACAGGAAACTTCTGGTATATGCAATGACTTAATCAGCTGGAACTTGAATAACATGCAGACACATATCTAACTGATCCCCACATGACTAGGAAATCTGTGTCCCATATGCTGTTTAAAAAAGGAGGTCTTAAAATTTAATTAGACAGCAGAAAGAAACAGAGCTTGCTCTTTTTTTTAATCATCATCAAATGTTTTTCACTTTATATATCTATTTAATACTCATCTGTTCACCTAATCCACAGATTGCTCCACAACTGCTTACACGCTTTGTCATGTACTACCTAAATTCACCTAGAATTTTGTTTTATTGACATCCCAAGAATTCAGGTCGCAGAGAAACCAACTTAAGAACCCAGGAGACGAGTAAAATCATCATGGACAAACACACATGCTTGCTTGCATGGGAAATTAGCATGTAGTCATCTACAGCACAGACACATACTTCATCAAATCAGTGTCTTTCAGTCTATGCCAGTCTGCAGGCTCCCGGTTTTCTTTTTCTTCCCATTGGAAGTGCAGAGCTTTATGTAGCAAATCAAAGCTCCCTGACTCTTCATAGGTAAATTTTCACAGACCTCTTATAAAAAGCTCACAGACCTCCAGGATCTACCTTCCACTACATGTGGAAAGCAGCACCAGCACCACCGCTCCAAACTTATGCCCGTATAGAAACTCTTTATAGTGCACAAAGACTGTGCACTACCTTTACACCGCTTTCAGAAAACCTATCTTTCTCTAGGACAACTAATTTCTAGTTACAAACACAGACGTGTGTTTGTAAGTGACTTGTCCAGGTGACAATGGGAGATCTATGGACTATCATTAGAAAGCTGATTGATTATATATTCCCATAGTCATGTTTTTTTCTGGTTCTAATTCAGGGGATTTTACCCAACCAGTATGAGAAAATTTCCCTCCTGCTGAGTAAAGAATTGTGCCTGTGGTACGAAATAAAAACATTACTACATTTCTTGGGCGTAATGAAGTACTCATGGCGCCAGCAGAGACTTCGACTTATATATAAGCCTTATTAAGACTTAGTTACCTTTTAAGGTGGTAGGAAAGCAAGCATAGAGCCAGAGCAGCCTCATCAAACCCTACCAGTGCCAGTTCAGGGGATTACCAGCCGCAGCTGTCTGCCTTCTGCATGGAGGGGGGGATGCCAGCCCTCAGCTGCTCCCCTGGCTCTCCTGACTGCAGAGCGTGTAGAAACACAGTTGGGTCTCCTTATAACACCCACACATAAAAAACAAGAGGAAAATTCAGTGCCTGGAAAAGACTATCTCCCTGATGAGCACAGACAGTCAGTTGTCCTCTAGCAAATCTAGCTGCGGCCATCCCTGCATTGAACTGGTTGTGAGAGTCAGTTCAAGTTAAAAATAATCAGAGCTTTTCTGGGGCTGTGGAAGGGCAGGGTTTGGATCCAAGTTGTTGCAAGGCCCCATAAACAATTTTACAAGAACAACTGAAGGAGGGCGTAGGCTGGGAATGAGCAGCTGGGGGCTGTTAAGATGGCATTGTCAGTGAATGGCACCGCTTCCCTGAATTTTCACTGAAACAGAAGTTGAGCGTTCAGATAATCAGCCATAACATCTGAGATACGGGAGCAGAACCAAGCAGATGGGCCAATACCTGCTTAAATTGCTCTAGCTCTAGTCACTGAAAAGGACATCTGTCTCTGCTCTCAGACCGGGTGCCTCAGTGACCCCGCTGCAGCTGGGCAGCAAGAACTCTTCTGTTTATGAACGGGTATTTTTCAGAAGCTTGTACTCTGAGTAGTATTCTGAATGAATTTTCACAAAAAAACTCCTGCCGTCAGACGTGCCGAATATCAAGTCCTTGTTGCAACACTCAGATGTACTACAACTCCTCAGCAAACCAGTTGCAAAAATATTTTTAAGATGCCAAAACCAGCAACCTTTTCCCTTAGCCTTGTTCAACAAAATAATTTTATCTGAAACTTTTCGCTCTGAGGCATACAACAGTTTTGGAGATTTCAACTCCCAGAATCAAAGTTTAGCACAGTTAATGGCATCTGAAAGTTGAATTCCTGAAGGCAAATGCTGGACACCTGTGGCTACATTATCCTTTAGACTAAAAAGTTGCCACGTCTCTCCTTTCCTCGTTTCTTCTATTAAACCCCAAACCATCATATTTTTCTCAGTAACACTTGGGCAAGCATCCAACGCTAAAAGCATATAGAAATGACTAATATGAAAGGGCTGAATAAAAGGCATTTAAAAAATAAAACAGAAATAAATCATTAGTTAAGAATAATTGTTTTGTTTGCTTGTCATTAGACATCTGCTCACAGACACTGCAAACGTTCCACTTTGTGTCTGGGTTTAATAGTAACAACTTTGCAGGGATGCCTTCTTCTTCCTCATTGTTTTCACTTGGTTTCTAGGGCAAACAAAACCATTTTTTGAGCCCTTTAATAACTTAAAGCTGTTGTAGAGTTAGAAGTAAATAACTGCATAGGATGGAAACTTAAATCCAGCAAGCCTCAGAACATATCAAAGGTCACTATATGCACAGTATCAAGCTCTTCCTCCCTCCCTCCCTCCCCCCCAGTAATCCCTAGGACCTCTCTGCAGTGACTCAATAGAATTCAGAGCAAAATTTGACCTGAAAAATGTAGACCTATCCCTCCTCTTCCTCCCCTCTCCCTGTCACCTGCTAACATTTCCAGACAACAAATAGTGTAGTGAATACGAACTGTTTGTTTTGCTGGGAATGCCATCGGCGTAGTGGCAGCTGAGGTGGGAGAGAAGGCACATAGACGAATGAACAGCAGTAAATACAGACAGTAGACAAAATTAGGAGACGTTCTGCTGCTTTCCAGTGTTCTGGATCTTTGGATGCTTCCATTAAGTGGATACAGCTCTTCTTAAACTGGTATTTGAACATTTGGATTATTTAGCAATAATAAAACATCAAATTCAGAACATTTGAACAGAGATGTCAAACAAGCTGGTTTGGGCAAAATGCTAAGACTACCGAAAATGCTGAAGTCATTTATGGTTATGTTCCTTTTTTAGCATATTACAGTACACTGGAACTAGCAAGGGGGAAAAAAGAATATGAGAGTAAGTATTGTCAAAAGGAATATGTCATAAATCATCCAAAATGAAAAATCAGTGAAGATTTTCTCTGGAGAGAACGTTTCTTGCAGACTGAAGATAAAATCAATGTCCAGATCATTGGCAACTGAACCTGAATTCTACAAAGGAATTGTTGGCATAACATCTTAATTTCCCATTGCTATTCAAAAGGACCACTTACATTTGAATCATCCCTTTTCACTGTATTACAGAAAGGATAATTCAATAATTAAAACCCCATCTTAATGTATTCAGTTCTGTAAATAAGATGATTTTAGAGATTGAAATTTTGCTTATCTCTTCACTAGCAGGTTGCTAATAACATCTTGTCTACACAGAATCACAGAAGGGCTGAAGTGGAAAGGTACCTCTGGAGATCATTAGGTCCAACTCTCTGCTCAAAGCAAGGTTCTCAAGGCAGCAGGTTGCTCAGGGCCATGTCCAGTTGCGTTTTGAATTATCTCCAAAGGCATAGATTCCACAACATCTCTGGGCAACCTGTTCCAGTGCTTGACCAACCTCATAGGAAAAAAAATTCTTCTTCTGTTGAAATGTAATGTCCTTTGTTTCAGTTTGTGCCCATTGCCTCTTATCCCCTCCCTGGATACCGATGAGAAGAGCCTGGCTCCATCTTCTTTGCTCCCTCCTATCAGGTATTTTTATACATGGATACAATCCCCCTCAAGCCCTCTCTTCTCAAGGAGAATATATTAATAAATATTAGTAAAACATTAATAAAATATTTTTTAAATTATGTTTACTTACTTTGGAAGCACATCACAGGTATCTTTCCTGATTTGTCCATGATTTCCACATTGAATACAGCTCCCAAGATACTTTTTAGGTAAGTGCTGCTGCTGTTAGGAGCTTCACCAACTGCAGCAGGAGACCTTACTTCAGCAATGTTGTTATACTTTCAAACTATACCTAGGTAAGTCCCTTAAGTGTTTAATTAGAATAGACACACATTTCAACCTTTTTTATCTCACTCTTGGGGTTTCTCTAAAGTTCATGAAATTTCAGAGCAATCAATAACAAAAAGAGAGCTCAGTCCTTGAGCAAGTCTACAGCTGCACTACACCTGAAGGAACTAAACCACACAGAAGCCTTTTAATGCACTTTAATTTATGGAAGTTGGATTCACATCTGTAACTTGATTTGCCTTAACTTTCTTGGCTGTCCTTATTTAGAAGTGCCTGGAAATAAAGGTTTCATGTTCAGTGATGCAAGACTTAAAGAGAAGGAAAGGACATGTCATACTGGTAAACAAACTTAGCTGATATTGGTCCACTTTAACAAAATCTATGTAATCAAAAGTGTAAAAGCTACATACACGTGTCAGTTATAATAAGCTTGTCACTCTATCTTCTCTTCAGATTTCTTAAATTGTAGTTTTGTGTTGCAGTAATATTCACCTGTAGCACAAGATAAGACGTTCTCTTCTCATGATAATGCACAGACATCTTACATTTTCATTTAAGCATTAAATCTTTCAAAGCTGATAACCCATGCTGATAAATGGGTTTCTCAACAGGGAGCATGAAGTTCATATTACCAGCAGTACATAGCTAAGCTGGGTGTGGAAAACCATGCAGTAGCTACCCCTACGAGGTTACAGTTCCATGTCCCCCTTCAGGTGACTTACTTAACTGCTGGGTGACAAGCCAGCTCCCTCCCTCCCTGCTGGTAGAGTTGTCCCACCTTCATCTTTGCACCACCTACGACACTTGCCCTTGAGACATCTCTGCATGGTCACCCACCAGAAAAGCACCAGGTCTCTCTCTGCTGAGTCAGATTCCTGCTCGCTTAGCACACGGAAACAGTTCAGTGACCAGTGCCAGCCAGCGCCGAGCCAAGCCGCACAGTCAAGACCTGAGCGTCTTTGCACTCTGGATGACATCCCTGGAATATTCCAGGGTTATTGGGAAAGTGAGGAGGAAGTGCCCCGGTTCAAAAATGGGTCCCAAATGCCTGAAAAGCCAGCTGAAACAAAAGGATGGCATGCTAACAAATGAGTTCATTGTAAACATCAGTCAGTTTATAAACACTCTGCAGTGTTAAGAGTCCTTTCAAAGGATCTGTTTGTTTGAAATACAAGCCACAGATAGATTTTTATATAAGTTTTGGAGGCTCATTTCTGAAAGCAAATCATGCTTCCAGAATATCCTGAATATATACTATTATGCATAATTCTCCTCTACAGTTTCATGATGGATGAGTTAAACAAAGGTGACTTAACATACATCATGTAAAAATGAAGAATAACCAATACTGCCAGTCTTCTATGGGAGATATATTGCAGCCATTCAGCTAATTCCTGTGGGCTCAATTTCTAGCCTTAGTGGAGCAATTCTCTTTGTCCTTTGCAGTTTACCTTAAAATCTTCCAGTGTTATTAATAACGTCTCAGAATTTTTCTTGAGGAAGAACCTGGAACCACAGGTCATCTGCCATAAAAAGGAAAAAGATTTTCCACCAGCCACGGTGAGTGGTTCACAGAACAGCAAATAATGCACATGCAGACTATTATGATACCTTAAAAATACTGAATCACATCATTTTGCATAATTTCTTTCTGAAATTCTTAAGGTCTAAAGTAAGCATATGAATTCCATTGAAATAAAATCAGCCTTAAAGAAACCACCTGTGTTCTTAGTCTAATAATTTCTCAGATATCTTGAGATTTAAGACCCCTCCCCACTGAAAAGTTCAAATACATTCATAAAAATTTAAAATCTATTGTCCCATTTAAGGTTATGTAAGAAAATGGAGAAGTTACATAACTCTTGATGTGTAACTAAGGGAGAACCATTTGTGTGAACTGGTTATCATAGAATTATAGAATCGTTTGGGTTGGAAGGGATCTTTAAAGGTCATCTAGTCCAACCCCCCTGCAATAAGCAGGGACATCTTCAACTAGATCAGGCTGCTCAGAGCGCTGCCCAACTTGACCTTGAATGTTTCCATTAGGATGGGGCATCTACCACCTCTCTGGGCAACCTGTGCCAGTGTTTCACCACCCTCATTGAGAAAAACTTCTTCCTTCTATCTAGTCTAAATCTACCCACTTTTAGTTTAAAACCATTACCCCTCATCCTATTGCTACAGGCCCTGCTAAAAATCTGTCCTCATCTTTCCTAGAAGCCCCCTTCTATTACTGGAAGGCTGCAAGAAGGTCTCCCCAGAGCCTTCTCCTCTCCAGCCTGAACAACCCCAACTCTCTCAGCCTGTCCTCATAGGAGAGGTGTTCCATCCCTCTGATCATTTCTGTGGCCCTCCTCTGGACCCACTCCAACAGGTCCATGTCTTTCCTGTGCTGAGGGATCCAGAGCTGGATGCAGGACTCCAGGTGGGGTCTCACCAGAGCGGAGTAGAGGGGCAGAATCACCTCCCTCGCCCTGCTGGCCACGATTCTTTGGATGGAGCCCAGGATGCACTTGGCCTTCTGGGCAGCGAGCGCACCTTGCCAGTTCATGGCCAGCTTTTCATCCACCAGTACTCTCAAGTCCTTCTTGGTCGGGCTGCTCTTGATCCCTTCATCCCCCAGCCTGTACTGATATGGGAGGTTGCCCCGACCCAGGTGCAGGACCCTGCACTTGGCCTTGTGTGACCTCATGAGGTTGACATGGACCCATTCCTTGAGCTTGTCCAGGTCCGTCTAGATGGCATCCCATTCCTTGGTGTTGTCTGCAAACTTGCTGAGGGTGCACTCCATCCCACTGTCTATGTCATTGATGAAGATATTAAACAGTACTGGTCCCAGTACGGGCCCCTGAGGGACACCGCTCATCTCCAGTCTCCATCTGGACATTGATCCGTTGACCACTACTGTTTGGATGCAACCATCCAACCAATTCCTCATCCACCCAACAGTCCAGCGATCAAATCCATGTCTCCAATTTATAGAGAAGGATGTTGTGGGGACCGTGGTTCTTTTTCTTCAACAGTGCATACATTTCACATATTCTCAGTAATGAAAATGGGGTCAACGCAATGCATGAGGATCAGAATTTTATAATCCAAGGCCATTTACATCACATCAGAGATCTTCAGTAGGCTCTTATACAAACTCCACAATCACCTTCAATACTGTAATTTCAAATCTGCCGCAGAGGACCTATGACAAACCAAGAGTACTATGTGTATCCTAGTTTTCTTGAGCTCTTTTCCGACACAAAAGCTTTGTTACTCAGCAGTCAAACACTTTCACGTATCTTGTTGTTTGTAGATTTATTTTTTTAAAGCGACAGGTACTATACATCTGTTTTGTTCTTAAAGAAATATTTGCCAATTTGGAAATGGAGCAATGGAGGTGGGTAGCTTGTTTAATAAATGAGCAGCTTTGGTAACAAAACAAGTTACTGAAAAGGCCACAGAGATTTGCATGGAGGTCCCAAGGGACTTTGGAATTGGCTCCTCTTCTGGAATAACCTGTGGTGGATGGTCCTGTTTCCATCTTAACCATCTAAAGTTACTTAACTTCTAACTAAAATGTTGTATGTGGTGGTTAACCAGGAAAAAGAGGCAAATTGCAATTTTTGTTCTGAAGAAAGAGCCTACTTCTGAACATCTTAGGGGAGCAGTACAGCATTGCTTCTTATATAGTGTTCCCTTCTCACCAGAATTTTCTGTGCTGAAGAAAATAAAGCAGCATTCATTTTGTGTTGCAGACAGAGACCTTTAAAGAAAAAACAACAAAAAAACCCCCACGAATCAGCAGCCATTCTTGCCATCAGAAACATCTTGTTGACAATATCATTTTCCTGGAAGAAAATCTGCAACAGCTTAGGATTTCCATAAGTATTTTGGATTCCAGGGAAAGAAGGAGGAAAGTTGTTGGATTTATTATGGTTATAAGTACCCCAGAGAAGGAATGCTGATTTCCTAGCACTCTTCCCCAAATGCTGGAGAATACTCCCTCTCAGCCACTTGCAGGCAAGACAGAGAGTAAGGATGACAGCCCATCCCCCTTCTGCTAGTGGTGCCTGAGAAGCAGCCACGGAGGACGGGAGTGTTTCCTGGGGTGGGTTACAGAGGTACACGGTAGCACAGCAGCCACTGTGAGATGCAGGAAGAAAACTGAGTACATTGCATTACAACTGAATGCCTCAGCCAGGCTCTTCCCGGCCTTCCTGGCTCTGAACCGTGTGTGTAAGTGCAGCCCTAAACACTGTTTCATGTAAACCAGTGTTTTTGTATTAAGGGAATCCATTAGAGATGGATTTGGACTTTTGTTCATCCTCCTGACACTGATGTGCACTGTAATTGCCAGGCACAGCCAACACAGTCCCTTGTCTCCATTTTCTTCCTTCAGGAGTCGGAAAGTGCATATAATGTGCTAGTAGTAGTTTAGAATTGGTTGGATTAGCGAATGAATAAGCTTTTAATGTAATGAATAAGCCATCATTCAAAGACTGATTTTTTAAATATCTTTTTCCACTCTTCAGTGAGCCTTGATAAACAGGTATACCAGAAACTAGTTTATACTAGAAATTACTTCCAAGCTGAATTTATCACTTCATCAGTGGGTCACAGTTTACGGAGAAAGCAGATACACAGGTTGAAATAGAAAAGATGGCAGCATGAACAACGACAGTGAAAGAAAACAAGTGAAACATAAATTCATTGGTTTAAATCAGTTTCTCTGTTGTTCTCTTGGGAGAACATTCATTGAACCTGGGCAGAAATGCCTTCGTTTTGCTGACTAAATGTCTTCTGAGGTTTCCCCTCTAGCACATGGGGAGGAACAGAGTCCCCTGAGAGGCAGTAAGAGCAGAAACCTGGGGTAGGTGCGCCGAACACTGACTGAAGGAACCTTCCTCTTCACACACTGCTGAAAATCAGGACGCTGCCTGGCTAAGTGAAGTACTTCATGTTGGGTGTTCCACATTAAAAAGATTCGTTAGCATTTTAAAAGGGAAGATATCAGTGTTACCTGAGAATAATTATTACAGGATCCTGGAAATTCAAATTCTTGTTTTTACACATATTCATTCATGCAAATGTGGAACCTGACCCAGAAATTCTATTCAGGTGAGTTATCTGCCTGTGACTTCAACAGGATTCTACTATATATGAACAAAGCAATGAAGTTAGGTTTTGCATTTGCATAGTAGCCTCCGACTGACTTCAAGTGGGACTGTTATGTTGTAAAAACTCCTAAATCATGCCAGTTTGCCTAGACAAGATTTCAAATCTCCTTTTTAATATTCAGCTTCAGGAATATGGAAAGCAACGCTGCCAAATATTCCATAACCATTCTACTGCAATTACTCACATTTTGATTAGAAAATTCTCATAAATACCATTTCACATGGGTGTTGCCACCTGCCCTGTGCTAGATACATCATCTCCTCTGTGCAATTAGTTACACAAACATTGAAAAATTAGTTTATGATCTGGAATGGAGTTGTGATAAACCATTCTAAGACATACCTGAAACACAGCCCAGGAGAATCCTCAACAGATACAAATGATTTATGCATATACAACAGCAACACACAACCTCCAAACAAGCTAAAGACCTGCCAGGAGCAGCAGTAATTCAGTATCTCCTTAAAAGGAAGAACATAAAAGAGACCATAACTGAGGAATGAGGCACTGAATCCTCCAGCTGAGGAAAGGTAAGGAGAACACTAATAATTCGGGGGATTTACAATATCCCTGTACTTCCTGATGTGCAAAAAGGCAAGGAGCACAGAACGAGAATGGTTTGGACAACAGATGGGGAAAGGTGTACATCAACAGTGCTCTGCTGTTTCCTTATTTAGGTAATTAATACTTGGTCTTCTGAGCCAAATGTCCAACTCACCCACCACATGAACTACAACACTATAACAAGAGTGACTATAATGCGTTCCTTTTTTTCCTCTGCTTCTGCACAGGCTGTTGAGTGTCCTGCTACCTCGGTTGCGCTTGGGTGACCACTACCACTGTGCTCGGGTCAACACTGGCTCTCCAGTGGCTGAGGCTGTAGTTTCAAATTGCAGCAAAACTGACACAGCAACCACCTGCTATGAAAAGGGGTGTCCCCACACATCCCCTCTTGCATGTCGTCATCACTTCCCTAGAGCCAGCGGTGGTCCCAGGGTGAACTGCTTCAGGGAGATGGACAGCAACAAGCCAGCCCTCCCCAAAGAGGCAGTTCTCAGGGTGGTGGTGTCTCAGCCAAGCCAGTCATTAAACAGCAGCAAGCACAAGCAATTGCTAAAAGCTATCTGAATGTTTTTTCACATGTGGGCTAGAAAAGAAAGAGGCTGTGGTATTGTTGTAGGAACCAAGAGATCCAAAATACCCAATATGGTGAGCACCATTCTGAAAACATTATATTCTCTTATTCCTTGGGGCAAATCATTGGGTGCCTCATATTGAAAAAGAAATATACTAAACAAACCAAAACAGTAGGTTAGGAGCTGGAAAACAAAACCAGCTAAACATAAATAAATCATGGACATCTCATAACATAGTAAAATTCTTGGGCATTGTCATCTGTTGCTTATTACAATTTCATTTACATTGGAATTTTCTTTGTTTCCCTGCAACTTTTGTATATCCAAATAATTACAGTTGTATTACTGTATTATTTTAAACCTAGTCAGTAAAGTGAATAGAAGAGCCTATCTCTGCATTATTCTGGCCAATATTACATTCTATTGCATAAGAAATGGGAATTAAATCAATTTGAATGCACCACTTTAATAAGACGACAACCACAGTTCTAGATTGCAATTATGGAGATAATTCCGATTTCATTGGTACTGCTTAAGATTAAGAATACAAAATTTACCTTGGATGAACAGTTCATTATCTAAGATGAACCCAAGCTATTTTTCTTCTAAATCACATCTTGGCTTGTTTTATTTCTTAACTTCGGCTGTTTAATAAAGGCATAAAAAATTTTACAGCTAGAGTATATCAAAACAGGCTAGCTGGTCCAATGTCAAATTCCTGCACAGTGATTTGAGAAAAAGCATTAATTTTGAAACAGCTCTGGAGGCTGAGTATGAAGATTATTAAGCATAAGTTTTATATATGCAGAAAAATTGCTTTTGCATGAATTCACTTTTAAAATGTTAATATATGCATAAGAAAATTGTGTTTCTTAATCTCTGAAGAAACACTTATCACTAGGAACCGCTTAATTCTTTTCCTGTGCTTGATTTATTGGCTTAGGAAATTATGCTAATAGTTTGCATGTTAATGGTTTTGGGGCTCAAATGACCTGATTTTAATAATGAAGTAATTTATGCAGTAAATGTAATCAGCATCTATGAATCTCACTTAAAAGAACGTATCAGTGATTACCTATGCTAAAAACAAATGACTGTCAGCATGGTATACACTGTATGTTATGACAGGGAACTGGGATGTGTTCAGCTCAGCACACCCTTTAGGCTGGCTGAGTGCCGCTGCGATGAAGCACACTAAAGCCTGCAACTGCCGCTCTAACAGCTGTTTACAGACCTCCAGCTGCAGACTGACTTCCTCACACCATCGTCTTCTAAGGAAAAAGACAAGGGTAGGAGACAGACAGCACCAGAACAGAAGTCTAACCTGGAGCAGGAGGACTTGCTCCGTGAGTAGAAGACCTCTGCGGCACTGGAGACCTCGCACACCTGGACGAGGTGGGTTGCAGGGAGAAGGGAAAGCATGTGTGCGGGGAAGCAGCTCTAAGTTTTACAACAATGACAAGAAAAACAGCACTTTTGTGAAAGATGTGACCTGCATGGCATATAAAAGATGCAACCCCCTGCAACATTTGGGAAGCCTACGTGCAACAGATCCTTCACAAAGATTCCTACAACATCGGTATTTACAGACCTGCTCACTGTTAGGACGTATTTGAAACCTGCCTCTGTTCCCCTGCGTCGTTTACTGTGCTGTTCCCCAAGATGAGAAGAAATTCAAGCCTGGGCTTTGAAAAGCAAACAGCAATGCTTTCTTCGCAGCAATGTAAGCTCGTGTTTTGATAACCTGATGAACATCGATACTCACTTTGGTATAAAAAATTAAAAAATATATTACTAGCTGCCAAAGATGATCTAACTGTTCAAACACCCAGACAGAAGCTGAGGGAGGTCAGATTGGACATTAGCCAAAACATATAAAGTCAATGGAAGAAAAGCCATTGATTCCGCAGGACTGGATCATTTCTTCCCCAAAGAAATGCCTAAAGGCCATAAGTCCTCTCCCCTTCCAAAGATCAAAACTGAATGACTATATTTTGTAATTAATAAATACCTCGCTTGCAGCATCTCAAGCACATGATAGAAAACTGGCTTCAAACACCATTTCCAGAGTTGTTCATTTCACAAAGCAAAAAGGTGATATGTTCTGGAGTCTGGCTAATGCTCTTTTTTCCGGAATTCAGACTATTAACTTTATGCAATTTATTTCACATCTTAAAGAGGCAAACAAGCAGATGTACCAGATACTTCAGCACTTTCAATGTTTTATCCCAGTCACAAGCAGACTCTGTGTAAGCCCAAGGCATGTTTGGACCACGCAAAAATAACTCAACAGAAGCTGTTGAAACCCTGCTCCTGCCATAGCCCATGGAGGCCTCGCTGCGCATTCGGGCGCACGCGGCCTTACAGCAGGGCCTCTGAGAACCTCATTAAGGGGGCTGTGGTGGAGAAGGCGACCTAAAGCCCGGGCTGCTGCCTGCACAGAGCTGCCGAGGGTGGCAAGGCTGACCCTCCGCGTTAGCCCTGGGGAGGGGCTGGGCACAGCACCACGAAACCTGAGGAAAGCGTTGCTGGAGAGGCAGAGACGGGGCTCATTCTGCAAGCTGCAAAGTCCCCACCTCCCGGAGAGTCCCGGCTGGGCGGAACGCCACTCGTATATTAAGAGCAAACTTGATCAAAGCCCGTGTGTTTGCTTTAGACGTGGATGCCGGGCAGGCTGTTACCACAGGGCTGTGACAGCTTGGTGAGCGATCGGCCACCGACTTGCTGTTACTACGTGCACGCTCCTACCCTGCCCCCTCTCTCCAGAGAAGCCATCTTCTTGTCTCGGGGAGAGTCTCTCGGGCGAGCCCTCGCCGCACAGGGCTGCCTGCTGCACTCCCTCTCACAGACCCAGACGTCCTTGTCTTGCCAAACGGGATCTCGGGGGGTGAAAATTCCCCTCCTCCATTTCCCCGTGTTGCGCCGGGAAGACACTCCCCTGACAAGAGGGACCTGCTGTCGGCGGAGGCAGGGTCAGGAAGGCAAAAAATAAAAGGAGAAATTTCAACGTTCAGACAGTTTTCTTGGCAAACTGTAACAGCTCGAAGGGGTAAGGATCTGTCTGCTGTTTACTTGGAAATCTGACAAGAATAACTTGCCGCTGACAAACTGGGCTCACAAACGCCACAAGCCCAAGCCACAGAGCCCCGAGCGCTGCTACACGCTCCCCATCACACACACAGAAAGACCCAGACAGCCAGCAGCCGCGTCTCAAAAGCAAACAGGAAAATCCCGGCATGCTCTTTCTTCCCCACTTGTGGGAATCTCGGCCCCCCCGGCTGGGTCAGGACCTGGGGCCCTGCGGTTTCCCCAGCCGTGTGAGGAAAAGGGACCGCTGCCATAGCTGCCCTCTGCTCCCAGGCGAGGGCTGGGCGCTGGAGAGATGGCGGCCGGGGCTGCCCAGGTGCGGTGGGGCTGCCCGCCCGCCGCCTCGCCACCCCAGCTTCGTCTCTCTGGCAGCACACGGGTGCCGTCCTGCCCCTGCTGCGAAGCGCCGAGGTGGTCGCTGGCGTTAGGAAAGGCGTGTTTGTCTCGCTGTGCTGCATTCATTCCGGCCGAGAGCTCTCTGCCAGGCGGGGGGGAATGGAGGCTCATGCTCGGCGGGGGAAGAGTGTGAAATCTGAAGGGCCAGGAGACCCGTGGTGCTTTCCTCGCCTGCTGTGGCTCAGGAAGGGAGGCACAAGGAGGAGGCGTGTAACCGTGGCTTCATACTGACATTTAAGGTCCAAAAAAGTCATCAACACCCTGAAACACAGCATTTACAAATGGACTAATAGGCCCTGGATATTACTCAAACACTGCAATTCCAGAGATTAGCTTGCTAGAAACCGTTCTTGTATTTACTTATCTGCATAACAGAAACATATTCACAAGACACACAAAACATTAGATGATTTGAAGTTATCAAATTGTTCATTAGCTGGCTTAAATAACAGCAGACTGTTAGCACAGCCATCTTCATTTCATGCTACTCTTGTTTCTTACATTGTGTCTTGATTTAATATTAGGCTTTACATACTTCTGGGCAAGGATTTGTTTCCCTATATACTCGTTCTACCCCTAGTAAATAGGCTGATGTTCCAACTAGTGCCTGCAGTTTCTAAAACGCAATCAGCAATAATATTTATTGCTTTTTTGTGTGCCCATCCAGAAAAAGAAAATTGTTACCAGAATAACACTCAGAACAATAACAGGATGCAAATGCGCACCCTATTCTTCCAGCTTGCATGCTTTACTCCAGAATCATGCCAGTTTCTGTGGAAGTCAGCGGGAAACCTGACCAAATGAAGACTTCTGATTTGTGTCCCAGGCATCTTTTTGCTGGATTTATCACAATTAATGCCCTTTTGTTTGTCTCTCTTTACATGCTGGGAATGTAAGTAGGCCACAATGGCGAATCTGCACATTTGGTCAAAAAAGTTGCTCTGATTTCAAAAATAGGTGTGAAAAACACCATGTTGCAAGCTGGGAGGAGAATAAAAATATGGGATTCAATGTATGCATGATTTTTAGAAACAAAAAGGAGAATAAAAAAAAAAAGCCCAACTTCCAGTAACACAGAGCCCTTCCTGAGTCTCATCACTCTTTATTTTAATTTTAATTCCTGGAATCTCAACAGCCCAATACTGCTGGATCAGCTTGTGCTGCCGCAGGACACCCTGATCCTGCCTAGGAATGGTTAACCACAAAGACAGGGGGTTTTGCACATCTCTCTCTTTCTCTCCCTGCTCCTGAATCAAACGTCTCCTGCCTCCTTCAGTGTTGCTTCACGGCTCTTCGACTCCTCTCCTCCGCCTGTGGGCTGCCTCTTGGAGCGTCTTCTGCGCTCCCCCCTCCCCAGCTGAGCACCCCCAGGCCAGGGTGACCTCTCCCTTGGGATCTTTTGTCTGTCGCCGCTGACAGTGTGGAGTGACAGCGAGCAGCATCCCCACCCCAGCGCTTCCCTAATCAAGCAGTGCTCGCACAGCTCACATGCCTGCCTGCAGGCTTCTCTCTTTAATGTGACATTGATTGTCATGACACAAAATGGTCACAGATATCACTTCCTAAAATTCAGGAATGTGACAGCTAGAGACAGAATCGTTAGTCTATGGCCTGAAGACTATATGGATTATTCAGGTCAGGATAAATCAGGATGGATATTTGCCCTACTTCCATATTCTAGCTATTAATAACCAAAAGCAAGCCAGATTGTGGCTTGTTCTGTGCGACTGCACAAGGGAGCAATGCTCCCTCCCCCATACCTCCACATACACATACACAGACTAATATTTTTGGCTAATGTGCGAAAGCCATTCGCGACCGCAGCCTCTGAGCTCTGAGTCAAGCCCCAAGCATGTGGAGGCCCTCCTTCACCAGGCAAGGAAGGGAAGCCAGGGCAGGCTGTAAAAAGGTATGGCAGACCTCTCCTGCTCTACTGGCCCAGAAACTCTTTAGAATACAAGCTGCTGCTCTCCCCTATTTTCTTCAAGCCCCAGCACAGCTCAGTCAGTCAGGACTCACCCCCTTTGCCAAGCACGCTGCCACAAAATGAATGTCCTTCTGGGAAGACCTGGTAGAGAAGCTGCGGAACACCTACCCAAAGAAGCCCAGCCACACTGCTCCTGGAAAGCTTCCTGTCCTTTGCACCCGTACAGGATTTCAGCATGAAGATGCAGCACTTTGTCCCCAGTACTGAAACAAAAAGATGATACAGTTACAGAATTAAATGAAACTGCACCATCCCCAGCTTTAAAATAGTGAGTGAATTATCCTCCATATCGAGTCAGCACTCACCTTTTAGAAGGATGCAAGACAGAAATTGTACAGTGTTTCTTTGCCGAATACTAGCTTTTGTGAGCCATCATTAAAATTTTGGAAGATTAAGCCCTCAAAAGCCTGAACCTCTTCTACTTTTAAAATAGTCTTTTGAAAGCCAGCTTTTGCTTTCAGTTGCAAAGAGAAAAATACAGATATTTTTCAGTCCACTGATATGGAAGAAGGACTGCCCTGACAGCTGGGACAGCTTCCCTGAATAGGATCCCTCTGCTCTTGGGAGTTGGAAAGCTATTCTCTGCCATTCCTTTTGGGTCACTTATGCAATCTGCTCTAGCAACTGGTGCCAGTTCAGTTCAGCTACAGACCAGACTCTAAATGCCATTCCCTGGATTTGCCTAGGAATAAAGCCTTTAAACTTCCCTCAACCACCAAATTGACGGCTTATTACTGTAAAGCATTACTGCTAGTCCCAGTCCATAAAATGCCATCGGTTCCCATTTTAATTCCAAAAAGATAGCTCTTATGTGGCAACTGCACCACACAGCAGTTAGGCAGTAGTTGAGCTCTCTTCTGTCTGTGTTTCTAGATACGACCCCGTATTTTATTTATCAGCTAGAAGCCAAGTAAAGCAGCAATAACGAGAGCAGGTCGAGTGCCAAGAGCAGCACATGAGCCTCAAAAACACTCGTCTCCCACTGCTCCTCCCGCACTGCTCTATCCACTGTTGACTCTGATCTTACTTAGTTGACATGAGGCCTCAGTGACTACAGTTCATAATCTGTGTCTTTTGTCCTCTGCTGAGCATAGTGCTAGTATTTCTAAGCAGTCTCAAACAGGCTCTTCCTGCTCAGCTCATTTAATAACTAGATTTGCTAGATCTCTAGCCATTATTTGGCAGAGGGCATAATAAGTACTTGCCAAGTACTATCTTGGGTTACTATTCCCGAGATTCTTTAGGCTGGAGAAATAAAAAGCGTCCTTCACTTTGTTTCAGTAAGAAAACCTATTTTTTTTCTGCTTCCTCTGATTCTAATCTTAATATTATCCCGGACAGAGACATCTTCAAATAAATAGTGGTCTGAGGTTTTCTGAGGACCTAAACTGAGAGCATGTTAATAAAATAACAGAAAGCTTACTCTCATCTCCCCCCTGCATTGGATTGCCCAGCTAAAGTAACTGTACTTTTGCTTACAAAGGCACAAGTTGGACCAAATCCGCCACAGCAGTCCAGGAATCTGGATGTGCTGACAATTGTTCCGAGTCACATTCTGATTAACATGGGTACCTCCACTTCCAGGAGTACTGGAGCCTCCCCACTGAAAACAAGAAGAAGAAAAATCCTCAGGCTTGCTACATTAAAAGGTTAGCAAGGAAATGACGGGCAACTTGGGGAAAGAAGGAAAATGTATAGCACTTCCACATTACAAACGTCATTTTAAATGGACTTGCAGGGAGGTAAGAGAATGAAAAAACGAGTGTTTCCTTCTCTTTGCATCCCTGCTAACATGATAAACAACAGCCTGGGTTGCTGATCTTTCTAAATTCAGGGACTGAAATATATCGTTAAGGATGGCAGAGGGAACAGTGCCTCAGAGGAACTACAGAGGAAAGGCACAGACAGCCCAAGGAAGCAGATGGAGTCCAAAGGTTTTGACTGGAGCTAACCTACCAGCAGAGACAGAAGCTGAGAGGGAGATTTCTCTCCTTATTGCCTGTCTCCATCAGTCAAAATCTGAAGCAGGAGATCTGATGTACCCTTCCAACATTGACCCTCAACATCTCACCAAAATAGACTGTGGCTTCACAGCTATGATAGAGCCTGACGCTCCTAATGGGGTAAGTTTCAAACCTAAGCTATGTAAGTGAAGAATGACTGCTGGGCCAACAGCTGGAACTGTAACAGGGAGTCAAAAATTTTGGAGAGAGAATAAAGAAAAATGGGATCGTGTCCACCCAGAAATGAGATTCAAACATGGAAAAAGCTTGCTCTTGAACTACAGTCAGCCTCTATTCACTGTAGATGCTTACTGCTGTATTGGTTCCCACATTATAATTAGCAAATGAAGCATCGAATGATGAACATCTGATTTCGTTTGCAAACATATATATACACAAGATGATGTCTCGTCAATGCAAAATACAAAGGCTTAACAAATTGTGTAATTATACATTTCCTGCAGATTTTCTGCTACTTTTCATATAGTATTTGAACATTTGTTGCCATGTTATCAACAGCATTTCATTATTTAAATATTTAAGCAGCTGATTACCATATTTCCACATTACACAGCTATCAAATTTGGTGCTTTCATATAAAAGGTACAAATATAAAATCGACATTGTATGCGAGGGCCTTTTGTTCAAATATAGTACTGGCTTTGTGGATAAAAAAGACATATATAAAATGTGTTTCTCTACAATCGCTACTTATTTTTATTATTCCCTGTATCATACAACATGTGATAATATTTAGGGAGGCCTGCTGGAGCTCTTAAGAAGCTATTTTTTCCTGCCTGACGTTACCAGTGTTATTTTCCTCTCTACATACTTCAGAGAAGCACTAGTCCAATAAAACCCTCACTTCCTAAGGGAAATTCCCTTGCAGAACACTGTCAGCAAGAACTGCTACCAGACAAACAGAAGGAAGACACATCGGAGTCAGCTTCCCAAACAAATCTAAACTCACCCTCATGTTCCTCTACTTAATAAGGCAACAGCTCTAAGCTTGAGCGATGTGCACAAGAGATGCAAATGTACTAACACATTTCCTGGAAGGCTACTGGGAGACAAACAACAATTTTTCAGCAGCATATTATGGACTTACCAAATATACACACATATTTATTACAGTAATATTAAAAGAACAGACTGCTTCTTTCACATGTCTGTGCAGCTTGTGCACAATGGCAGCCACTTTCTGCTCAGTGTCTCTGGCCATACTCCTTGATCCAAAAAAAAGAAGCAACAGCCTCTCCCTCTTTCTCTCCTCCCTTGGGTATTTGAGATTCACGTGGTTTTGTTTGCTTTACTGAGAAATGGAAAAAAAACTAAAAGGAGGGTCAGACACTCACAACAGTCTGCTTTTTTTTTTTGTTCTTATGAAAGGATGGTATTTACCTATCTAAAATAATTTTATTTACTCATATAGCAGATGGTAGGAAGGACTTTGGAGGCAGAACATGAAGTTAAATCTGGTTTTGCAGAGGTAATCAAGAAGGGCTCTCAGAAGAGAATTCTGAGAGATCAAAAGTCGGTTTAGTTCTTGGACACAACTTGGGTGTTCTTACTGACAAACACTGTCACCTAATTCCTGGGAGGATTTCATCAGTGTTACAAAGGACAGCAATAATCCCACTTAAAATGCCTTCTACAAAAAGACTTCTTTCACCAAGGAATTGATTCCCTAGGGAAGTCTAATTTCTCTAACCAGCACCAAAAATCCAAACTCATGCTTGTCTCCGATATATGTCTATAAAAGATACCAATCTGACACATGCATACATGTACTTACTAGCTATAGCCATCCATATATGCTAATCCAGGAATAATTTATGTTTCTATTGGACCAAACAGGACATCAAGGACTCGAAGAGAAACCCAGATTGCACAACCATTATTTGGCAGCCTTTGGACGCTGCCTAGGACATTATGTGTACTTCAACACTTAAACATGAGCATGTTCAGTGAACAAACTTCTTATAAGAGCAAAAAATTGAGAAGATCCTTTATTAAACATCAGCCATGTCTTGAGAGTTCCTCACACACTTTGACAGTAAGTCACCAGGCCCAAGTAAAATATTGTATTTAACTACCTCTGCTTTGAAGAGGTACGCAGTAAAAATATTTTTCTTAAATGACTGATGAAGAACCTGTTTTGGTCACAGCATGCCAAGCCAGCATGGCAAAATAGCAGGAGCATCAGCTACAGCTGTGTACTGGGGTGTCCAAGAAGTTACAATTGGATTTACAACGTGGGTTAAAAGCCTGTGATGTGTTCCATAGGGAAATGAAACACAGTATCTCCAGGGAGGTAGTAGGATTTTGTTGAGGGCTTTTTTTTTTTTGACCACATCAATCACTAGGGATTCAATCATCAATTACTAGAGAATATGAAGAAGAAGTAGTAATATATTTTTGGACACTAGAGGAACACATAGATGAATCTTGAACTTCAGAGAGGGACTGGGTACAGCAGAGAAGTTTATTAAGCTACTTCTCTACAGTTATTTTCCACCCCTTCATCAACCCTAAGATGGATGCAGGAGGTTAGAATAACCAAACTAACTACATCAAACATTAGAGATGAAGACTCACTCGAATCTTTTCCTCCTCCTTTGCCCTACATGACGTGCAGCAGGCTAGAAAAAAAGGTAAATAATAACCAAACCACAAGGCAAACAACCTCAGCCTTCAAGACTGCTGTGGGCTAGAAAAATAATCTTACACGAAGTATGCAGACAGACCTTCTTGCAGAGACATCCTGCATTGGGAAAGAGGCCATACCTTGTACCATGAAGCCATCTTAAGAGATGGCTGATAAAACAACCGACTGTGTATCAGCTGGCCTATCATCCTGGGAGGCAAACTGGGCAATATGAATGGGAAGTCAGAAAAAAAGAAACTGTTCTTGGACCATCATTGCCTTCCAAGTAAGCACACTTGGCCTTTGAACTGGTTAAGCTTTTTAGCCCAGCTACACTCCAATTCAAGGGTTTAATAGTGCTTTGGAGATGTAGTTATGGGCCATCCACCTTACAAACTTACTTACATATACTGACGCTGTAATGAGCACGGTTCACACTTAGTTCCAGTGCAGAAACAGATAGATGGGGACAACATCCCATATATTGATGAGAGAACTAGGGGACAGTAACAACAGCATCTTTCCTTAAAAGTTGCTTTGTCTCTACTTTTTCTAGTGGACTAAGATTCAGAGACACAGAACTCACCAAGTTGAAAAGCCATTAGGACTCCCATGTTAAACCTGGTATATGGACACTTATGTGGTACGCCATGTGCTAAGGGTGAAAAGCCTCCGTTTGAGCAAAATGAGCTTCGTTTTCAAAACAGTGGTTTGGAGGTTTACCCATGCTGGAGTGAAATCATCAAACCAAGGTCAATGATGTCATTTGGGACAGCCCCAGACCACAAAACACAGGCATGACTGGCTTCTCCCAAAGTTTAGGAGTGCCTGGAAGTGTTTGGTGCCCAAGCTGGTTCTTGGACTTTCTTCTAAAGGTAGATTTCAACCACATAGGTGAAAATGATCGAGAGTCAAATATACAGTGAAATGGATATTCTGGAAAGGGAAGGGAAGAGGGAGGAAAAGACAAAGATATGACTAGTGTACTGGAGAGCAGCGAGAGAGGACACCAAAGAAAGCACACAAGGCAGGGCAGAGAGCCTGCATGACTTTAAGCTTTGAAGTTGGGCATCCCAGGAAGGTCTGGATCTCTTGTTTGTGTCTGGTACTCTGAGCTAAAATCTTTATCAGCAGAAATAAAAAGGAAATCCAAATTCTTACTCCTGAGCTGCACTTCCCTGAAGTTTGGCTCAGGATATTCAAAGGGGCAGAAGCCAAACTTTTATGGTTTTAGGCTTTTTTAACCTGGGGCATGAAAGCTGGGCAATGCTCTTGGTGGTTGTACAACAGATTGCACCACCCCATGTGCCACAAAATCATCTGGTGAACTGAAGTGCAGTTTGTAGCATCTATCCTGAAGACATCCAAGATGATAACTGCAGCGGCTGCTCAACAATGGCAATAGTTATCTTAGGCATAGCAAAGGAGGTGTAGGTACCATCTGCCTCTTCTTGTTTTAAGTTCAACCCAGTTACTGTCAGTTCATCAGAATTATAAAACTTTATTACAACCACCCACAAAACCAAGGAATAAAAAAAAAAAAGGAAGCAAAAAGTTCTCTCTTGCTCAAACACCAAAGAGGGAACAAGAACAAGCCTGGTACAAACATTTCAGTCAAATAAACAGCAGAACTCAGTAGGTGCCGAGAAATTTGTATTAAAGAGTCTCACTTACGAGATTGTTACAGCCTGCATAGTAGGCTTCAGCATAGTATTTTCATATGACAACAAAAACTGATGAAATTTCACATTGTTCACAGTGAAAAGAAAATATTTTTTCTTTTTACACTGTCTTTGCTTTGGTTTAATCTTGCCCTAGTGTATTTTAACTTAAGCCAATTTAGGATGTTAACAGCGTACAAATATGCTTTTCCTGTGAGCTGCCAGGGAAGGGTTTTTTGAGCTGGAATTGTGTTAAGCTGATTACTTCATTTAATTTCTTCTTAATAATAGAGCATTTTTAATTGTCTGAATCCTAACAGCTGATATAGCTGTTTAGAGAGTCAGGGAATGCAAATGAAGACTGAGAAATTCTTTCAATATAAAATCAGAACTCTCCCATGCCATGGCAACAGCAATTTTTCATTAAATTATAAATTCTGCAGGGTTGCTTTCTCCATATTGACAAGATCATTTCATAGGGAGAGGAGGTAAGGGAAAAGAGAGATCTGACTGAAGAAACAGAATTGTTATGACGAGCAATTAACAACATATATCCCAGCATGTCACAGTGGGCCGTCTCCTTTCATTTCATGAAATAGACTGATCATAAAAATGCTTCCCATTTGAGTGCCTCAACCCTAATGCAGTTTTCATCAGGCTGCATTTTCCCTCAGGCTGAAAAATACTGACATCGACTGGAACACTGGATGTGTTGAACCTGCCATCACCAGCCTGAAAAACCTCTGTCCTCACTATTGCTCACACCTTCTAGTGAACTGCCTGCTTGCACAGATGGGGCTAACTCAGTTCCACTAAGGAGTCTGCTGTCACACAAATTCACACTTCGCCACACCTCCCTCAAATATTTGCATTTTTCATATGCTGTTTTTTTTACTGTCATCTCTTCCCTTTAGCATCCATGCAAAGCAGTTACACCAAAGCCAGCCCAGAAGCCTGCAGAACCTCACTCCACAGGCACTTTACGTAAATGATCCACAACGAGTAGTAATAATGCAAAGGCACATTTACGTGACTACATTATCTGCATTTTCAGATCACAACAAAGGTGGTATTGACAGAGCGGTGACAAAACGTGTCATAGCACATACATGACACTAAGTTTTTGTTGCTGTTTTTTCATATTTTCATTGCTTATAGAAACTGTTGTGTCTTCCCCTCTGAATATCACTACGGGGTTTCTTAATGGAAAACTAAATGGGTCCTTGTTTTTCCCCTCCTCTTTTCCAAAACTCCACTCCTGGCCATAAAGGGTTATCCTTTATACCAAGTAGTTAGAGAGTGAAGGTGTTCCTCTTTTAATCACATATCCCAGAGTAATAAACAATACTGAGCACTAAATCACAGCTCAGTAATAGGCCTTCTAAAGGAGTTGTGTCTACACTGAATGTCAGGCAGCGTAACCCTGGAGTGCTAATGGTGGCCCACGATCTGGATTTGAGCGATGAATTTGGGTACAGCTACAACTTGTACTACTGGGAGGTTTTAACTGGAGCAAAACGTTTACACAGACTCTACTGTATTACTGCCTAAGCTTCTGTCTGCACTGAACTCCTCTGTCTAGACCTCAGTTCCAGAAGGCTTTCCTGTGAGGAAACGGAAAAAAATAGCTCGCATAGTTTTCTCTACATCCAAACTCCTAGGGCATCTTCCACCTTTGAAATCATGGCTTCTTCATTGCAGTTTAAACAGCTGCACAACGTTTGTTTTTTCACAAAAAACAGAGTGCTGAAAGAAAATGTAACTCAGAATTTTTCTCATTCTGATTTCTCTTCAAATTTTAAAAATATTTAAATGGCACAAACCTGGAGGTGCTACAGAAAGCAGTCATGGAAAGGAGAGCATAACCACTTATTTTTTGTTCTAGAAAATCAACTCCATTTCCAAAATCAAAACTTAACAAGGCTTCATATTTTATTGATATGAACACACTGGAAGAAAACTCCTGATACAGTTGAGAACACTGTAAAAGGAAATCCCACACATGACAACAATCAGCGATGAATTATACTTTGCATATCAGGATTCCAAAAAGATAAAGGTGCTTAAGAGAAAGCAGAAAAATAGGATGGAAGGTGCAATTTGATTTTCTGTTTGCAGCGTTCAGATTCTAGTAATGAGCCTCAGTGATGGGGTGGTACTAAAGGCCTTAAACACCCAATGTAGCAACAGTATTTTTGAAGTCCATAACTGACAGTTAAACTAAGTTTTCCTTCTCTGTTTTTCTGAAGATTATCATAGAAAAAAAGGCCCCGTCTTCAAAAGATGTTTATCAAAGATTTGCCTATAAAAGATGTATCTTCAAAAGTCACATTTGCACATACTGAAGCGCTACCTGATCGTGCACAGAAAGACACCTGTGAGCAATGGGCTGTCTAGTATAAGCAAGTGCTGGCCTGAGATTACAATAAATGCACACACACAGAGCCAGCAAGAGATATTAAGTCTGATGTTTCCAAATATTTAGTCAGGATTAAATTTAGTTTTAACATTAGGGACTCCTTTTTGGTACTACCCTACCCTGGTCTCCTGCACCTTGGAAGCCCCTGCTTACAAAATCTGATCAGGGATTTCCCTGTCACTGTATCTTAACTTTAGCCCTCATCACAGCACATAAGACTCCTTCCTCTGATAATACTTGTGTGGGGTTTGTTTGGGGTTCTTGTTGTTGTTGTTGTTGTTTGTTTTTTTTGGGTGGGGCTTTAAGACTCCCATCAGTTTGACTTAATCAGAAACCTGGTAAAAATACCAGAAAATGCTAGCAGAATGATCTTGCTCTCATGTTCGCTAGCTTCATGATACACCTACTTCTCTCCTGGGAGTACCTGGGAGATGAGTGCCTCCTGCTGCTAGCCAGTCCTGCATGGGCCAGGGCAGAGTGTCCAAGGAAAGTGCAGAATCACAGCTGGTTAGTGGTTAGCAAAACCCAATCTTCTGCTCTAATTTTGGTGAGAAGGGAGGAAGGACAATATGCTGCTATAATATTCCTACAAAATCCTACAAATTATGCATAGCAAGGAAAATAACATAAACAAACACTTGCAATGTGTTTCTCTCTTCCCTGCTCTTTCCAAATGCAATTCTTCCTCATTTTCTAACCAAGCATTCAACTAAAACCAGTTTACTAACGATGGAGGATTTCCTGACCGGTTTGGAAAGTATACATTTGTCACAGAATGAATTCCCCTCTGTGTTTTGCATCCAGTGGGTCTATTATTTTATTTGAAGGCTTGAATTGACTTCAGGCAGAAGTGCGCAAGGGCACAACTTCAGATGAAGTAGTGTAGTGGCTTTGCCTCATTTTATAGGTCAATCATCCAGTACTTCAGCCTAATACCTACTCAGAATGATGCATATCATTTCTGCTTCAGATTATATTTGCTCTGTTATTTCTACAGAGACACCTACAAAGTTTCTGGAAGCACCCAGTTTGGTGGCTGTCTACTCTAACAGTATGTATATATGTAAATGAGCTGTTTAGCCCATAAACTGTTCTCAGGAAGATTCACTGACTGGAGATGTAAGATAAGAGCAATAAAAAATAGCTGGTTTTTAGACAACAAAAATGGCAGAAGATTTTTGCTAAAGGGTCACTTCTAAAAACTGTTTTCTAAACGTCCCACTTACCCAGATACACGGGTTCAGCTGCCTGTTGACATTGAAAGTTGTATTTAATGCTTCAGAAAAGCAAGGAAGGGAAAAGCACAAGCCTGTTCCCCTCTATGGATTTATTCATCATGGAGAAAAGCCACTGAAAACGGGGTGTGTTTTTCCCAGACTATTTTGCATTCAAAACAACAGCTCTGTCTGCACTGGAAAATTCCACACTATGTGGAGACCTACAGAGTAACTGAACGAAGGGACTTGGAGAAAAAGGTACATGTTTTAATTAGACTGTATAAGGGTAACTATGCTCCCAATAAACCTCACTCAGACCTTCTGAAGTTCCTCCAGAAAAGTTAGAAAAGGCAGATTCTAATTTGTCTGATATTTCTAAAATTAATAATCTTGCCAACAAGCAAAAAAAAATGCCACATGCTTCTCCACCTGTCATTTACCTCTTTTCAGACATTGTCATGTAAGAAAAACAAGTTTTAGAATGGAGAAGTTGCACAGTTTTAAACAATCTTTCATGGTGGTCAGTGATTTCCGTGCAAGTTGATTGTGCCCAGCTCCCTACAAAAATCAATGCCTGTGCTGAACAACATGCATACATGCATACATACACTCACATACTCTAACAAAGGTATAGATTTATCATTGCCCTGTTCATCAGGTATTTATAAACTCTTCAGTGCTAGTTCAGGCTGTATTGCTGTGAAATCATAAGCAACCCGAGAAAGGGTTTTATATGAAGTATATGTGCATTCAGTATCTAAGGCTTTCCATAAAACACATTTAGCATAACACGCACGTAAACACAAACTGTCCATGTGGGAAACGTATTCACTATGGTTATTCAGAAAACTCATTAAAAATTACAAGGCATGTACAACTCTATCTAAATCTTTGATTTGGTCTTACAATTCAGATGCTAGCAGAGCTGGGAAAAAGCCCTGGGAGCTGTTAAGAGCATTCTGGGAACTAGACTGAAAGCTAACCAGAGCTTCCACTTTGCTTCTAGAATAGCCATGTTATAAAAATTTTACTCTGACTAAAAGAGCCTTTCCAGATGTAGCTAGATAATACTGAACTCTGTTTCCATTAAGAGCTTTAGGAATAGTATTAGCTCACATGGAAATAATTTTTTAACTAGCTGGGAGTGGTTCCCTAACAGTTCCTGAAGCTGTTCCCCCATGCTCATATCCCCTCCACTCTGGCTCATTTTAGGAGCTACACCCAGTGTGCAAAATGACCTCTGCACCTAAAGAGGCACAAACTATTTTATGCATGGAAAGAAAGGAATATCGTGACGGACTGGCTAAAAACACCATAAGAGCCAAAGCAGAGCTTTGTACAGTTTTTGCCTGGCAAAAGCCAACAAGATTAATGTCTTAATGATGCTGTGATGAAATACAACGACTTCAGCTTACAGGGTCCCGCAACATTATGACAAATGCAGCTTCCCATATGATGATGAAAGCAGCTGAGACGCTTGGTAA
Organism: Phaethon lepturus; assembly: GCF_000687285.1. NCBI lineage: Eukaryota > Metazoa > Chordata > Aves > Phaethontiformes > Phaethontidae > Phaethon > Phaethon lepturus. Next base: position 2,694 of record NW_010544278.1, on the reverse strand, counting down.
AACTGGACTTTTATTCTTTTGAAGTCTGTAAATTTGAAGGGTCCTCTTCATATAGTCTAAGGTCAGAAAAATAGAGGATCATATAAAATCAGTGATGGTGGAAAAAGAGTCAATTGCATTTAGTCATGACAGCAAAGATTCAGTGCTTTAGCCCATGCATACCGAACCACCAGGATCACTTTTCAACTGGTCTTTCTCTCACCTTGTCTCTTAGCTGATTCTTCGGCCTGCTCAGTTAATTTTTTTCTACCATCCATCTGGGTATATTTCTGAGCTATTAGACTGTAAAATATCACAGCAGTCAGTTTATTCTGGGAATAGGTTATAAAGAATGAAATACACACATGCAAGATGGGCAAAGGAGAAATCGAAACCTTCAAAGTCAAGTGGAGGACAGCAGGTGGATGACAATCCCAACACTGCAAAAAAAAGGAGAAGCAAGTAAGGGCATCAACCAGAAAGAATAATTTTCTGCAGAATAGTACATACACAGAATTATTTGCCAAATAACAGATTACTCACGTAGGTAATACTGATTGGTCAGAAGAACGGAATGAAGAAAAAATACAATAAAGACAGAAAATAGGACCACATTCTCTCTTCAGTTTAGGAATTTCTTAACCTAAGACATGGATCCTCAGCTGGCCAGTCACACACCAACCCATTTCACTCATCTGTGAAATCCAGGTTTTATTGCTGCGATGCAGTGGACGAAGCTCTTTCACCATACTTTGCCATGAAGCCCAGAAGGTATAAGAGGCTTAGTAACTGCTCCTGACTCCTGTGTTGGTGTAAGAAAAATACTTTAATAATTCTGGCAAACTTGTGCTACCAAAATGTTTTATAGACTTCTGTGGATGCTCTGGTGAGCCGAGAGAGCTGAGCCT